>NC_089848.1:117990955-118290955 GCF_035609145.1 Eleutherodactylus coqui
AGGCTCATCAGCAGTAAAAAAGGTCCAGTTTAACCTCATCACTCTATGGCCTCCCCAAAGGTCCTGTGCTAATAATTTGAACAGGAGACAGTGGCTGCATGTTTCAGTCAGCAGATTTAGACATTTGGTTAACTGTGGTTCGTGCAAAACTATGTAACTTCAGAGGATACTTGTACTTACAACCAGCATCTGTGGAGCTATTAACCGCTGGCCAGGGTAGACCATTTATTGACTGGGATAATTCTGTATTCTATGTGCAATATTAAGCACCACCTATTAGTCGGGTGCGGACTGCGTTATAGCGTTAATCAAACATTAAAGGGGTTGTCCCGCGGCAGCAAGTGGGTCTATACACTTCTGTATGGCCATATTAATGCACTTTGTAATGTACATTGTGCATTAATTATGAGCCATACAGAAGTTATAAAAAGTTTTATACTTACCTGCTCCGTTGCTGGCGTCCTCGTTCCCATGGAGCCGACTAATTTTCGGCCTCCGATGGCCAAATTAGCCGCGCTTGCGCAGTCCGGGTCTTCTGCAGTCTTCTATGGGGCCGCTCGTGCAGAATGCCGGCTCCGTGTAGCTCCGCCCCGTCACGTGCCGATTCCAGCCAATCAAGAGGCTGGAATCGGCAATGGACCGCACAGAAGCCCTGCGGTCCACGGAGACAGAGGATCCCGGCGGCCATCTTCAGCAGGTGAGTATGAAGACGCCGGACCGCCGGGATTCAGGTAAGCACTGTGCGGGTTGTTTTTTTAACCCCTGCATCGGGGTTGTCTCGTGCCGAACGGGGGGGGGGGGGAAGGTTAAAAAAAAAAAAAAACCGTTTCGGCGCGGGACAACCCCTTTAATAAACTGTTAGTATTGTATCCAAATAATACGGATCCATATTTGCCCAAAAGAAAATAATACCAAAGAATGCAAAAACAGACAAAACTAAGGCCTCATTCACACGAGCGACAAAGTTGTGTGATTTTCTCGCGATGCGACAATGCTACAAATCACATGTATGTGAAGCCCATGCTTTCCTATGGGTTCCTTCACACTAAACGTCATCTACTCGCAAAAACACTCTGCAGTCTGTAGACGCTCACATCGCATAAAGACGCAGGCACATGTGACATCCCTCAGAGCGGGCCCAGCGTTAATAGTGATATCCCACAGCGGCCTGTCTGTGTGTGTGTGCGCCCGTCAGTAAGTGTCTGTGTGTGTGTGTGTGTGTTTCTGCGCCTTCCATTGACCTCTAATTGTTCATTGGTGCCAACGTGCACCATGACCGCTGGATCCTCACCAGCCCCTCCTAGTAATCTGTTAACCCGATCCACGATGTGTCAAACCCGAGCGCCAGGAAGACAACACACCGTTCGACGATCCCGGTCTTTATGGCAGATTACCCTATCTGGCCCCCTTATAATTGACTTCCCCACCACTAGAACCTGTCTAGCCTGTCCTGCGCTCCCCGTCCCCTTCTCACTGGAGCAGTCATCCCCCTGGCGTTCAGAGGGCGTGTCGTGCTGCAGTGGTGCTGGCGCTGTAATGGCATCCCCCTCATCTGCCAACTTTGCAAACTTGTTGGGTTGTGCCAGTTCAGGACTAGCCTCCCTGGTTCTCTAACCTCTATCCCTCCTTCTTTCTGTCACCCAGCTGACTGCCTGCTCCCCCTGCTCTTCTGTACCACCATCCACCCCCGCCTCTACCCCAGCGAGTGCCTGCTCAGTGAGCACCGAACTCCTTTCCATGATGTCAATGGCTCTCAGTGTTGCCAGTAGCTCATTTAGATCCAAGATTTGGGCTTCTAAATGTACGACGTGCATGCATCTTGTACAACAGTATGCACCCTCGATCGGCTAATCAAGGACCGCATACATTGCACAAGTAGCACACTGGATGGCAGTGCCAGGCATGTGGCTCATTCTTATGGGGATCTACAATTAACTTCTGAAAGTACTAAAGATAGACTAGATCACAATCCAAAAGCGCCGCCGCCCGTTCGCAACCGCTCACACTTTTATTTTTAAATGCTCACCCACTTACCGCTTGCTCTCACTCAGTTACCCAATTCTGCTTCACTTATACCGCACACACACAGAAACTTACAGACGGGCGCTCTCACACAGAAACTTACTGACGGGCGCTCACACACAGACACTTACTGACGGGCGCTCACACACAGAAACTTACTGACGGGCGCTCACACACAGACACTTACTGACGGGCGCTCATACAGACACTTACTGACGGGAGCTCACACACAGACACTTACTTACGGGAGCTCACACACAGACACTTACTGACGGGCGCTCACACACAGACATTTACTGATGGGCGATCACACACAGACACTTACTGACGGGCGCTCATACAGACACTTACTGACGGGCGCTCACACACAGAAACTTACTGACGGGCGCTCACACACAGACACTTACTGACGGGCGCTCACACACAGAAACTTACTGACGGGCGCTCACACACAGACACTTACTGACGGGCGCTCATACAGACACTTACTGACGGGAGCTCACACACAGACACTTACTGACGGGCGCTCACACACAGACATTTACTGATGGGCGATCACACACAGACACTTACTGACGGGCGCTCATACAGACACTTACTGACAGGCGCTCACACACAGACACTTACTGACGGGCGCTCACACACAGACACTTACTGACGGGCGCTACCACACACAGACACTTACTGAAGGGCGCACACACAGACACTTACTGACGGGCGCACACACAGACACTTACTGACGGGAGCTCACACACAGACACTTACTGACAGGCGCTCACACACAGACACTTACTGACAGGCGCTCACACACAGACACTTACTGACGGGAGCTCACACACAGACACTTACTTACGGGAGCTCACACACAGACACTTACTGACAGACGCTCACACACAGACACTTACTTACGGGAGCTCACACACAGACACTTACTGACAGACGCTCACACACAGACACTTACTGACAGGCGCTCACACACAGACACTTACTGATGGGCGCTCACACACAGACACTTACTGATGGGCGCTCACACAGACACTTACTGACGGGCGCACACACAGACACTTACTGACGGGCGCTCACACAGACACTTACTGACGGGTGCACACACACAGAAACTTACTGATGGTAGCTCACACACAGACACTTACTGACAGGCGCTCACACACAGACACTTACTGACGGGCGCTCACACAGACACTTACTGACGGGAGCTCACACACAGAAACTTACTGACGGGTGCTCACACACAGACACTTACTGACGGGCGCACACACAGACACTTACTGACGGGCGCACACACAGACACTTACTGACGGGAGCTCACACACAGACACTTACTGACAGGCGCTCACACACAGACACTTACTGACAGGCGCTCACGCACAGACACTTACTGACGGGAGCTCACACACAGACACTTACTTACGGGAGCTCACACACAGACACTTACTGACAGACGCTCACACACAGACACTTACTGACGGGCGCTCACACAGACACTTACTGACGGGTGCACACACACAGAAACTTACTGATGGGAGCTCACACACAGACACTTACTGACAGGCACTCACACACAGACACTTACTGACGGGCTCACACACACACACAGACACTTACTGGCAGGCGCTCACACACAGACACTTACTGATGGGCGCTCACACACAGACACTTACTGACGGGCGCTCACACATAGACACTTACTGACGGGCGCTCACACACACAGACACTTACTGACAGGTGCACACACACACTCACACTTACTGACGGGCGCTCACACACAGACACTTACTGACGGGCGCTGATACAGACACTTACTGACGGGCGCTCACACACAGACACTAACTGACGGGCGCTCACACACAGACACTAACTGACGGGCGCTCACACACAGACACTTACTGACGGGCGCTCACACACAGACACTTCCTGACGGGCGCTCACAGACACTTACTGATGGGTGCACACACACAGACACTTACTGACGGGCGCTCACACACAGACACTTCCTGACGGGCGCTCACACACAGACACTTCCTGACGGGCGCTCACAGACACTTACTGATGGGCGCACACACACAGACACTTACTGACGGGCGCACACACACAGACACTTACTGACAGCTGCACACACACAGACACCTACTGACGGGCGCACACAAAGACACTTACTGACGGGCACACACACACACAGACACTTACTGACGGGCGCTCACACACAGACACTTACTGACGGGCGCTCACACACAGACACTTCCTGACGGGCGCTCACAGACACTTACTGATGGGTGCACACACACAGACACTTACTGACGGGCGCTCACACACAGACACTTCCTGACGGGCGCTCACAGACACTTCCTGACGGGCGCTCACAGACACTTACTGATGGGCGCACACACACAGACACTTACTGACGGGCGCACACACACAGACACTTACTGACAGGTGCACACACACAGACACCTACTGACGGGTGCACACAAAGACACTTACTGACGGGCACACACACAGACACTTACTGACGGGCGCTCACACACAGACACTTACTGACGGGCGCTCACACACAGACACTTACTGACGGGCGCACACACACAGACACTTACTGAAGGGCGCACACACACAGACACTTACTGACAGGTGCACACACACAGACACTTACTGACAGGTGCACACACACAGACACCTACTGACGGGTGCACACAAAGACACTTACTGACGGGCACACACACACACAGACACTTACTGACGGGCGCTCACACACAGACACTTACTGACGGGCGCTCACACACAGACACTTACTGACGGGCGCTCACACACAGACACTTACTGACGGGCGCTCACACACAGACACTTACTGACGGGCGCACACACACAGACACTTACTGACGGGCGCACACACACAGACACTTACTGAAGGGCGCACACACAGACACTTACTGAAGGGCGCACACACAGACACTTACTGACGGGAGCTCACACACAGACATTTACTTACAGGAGCTCACACACAGACACTTACTGACAGACGCTCACACACAGACACTTACTGACAGGCGCTCACACACAGACACTTACTGATGGGCGCTCACACACAGAAACTTACTGATGGGCGCTCACACAGACACTTACTGACGGGCGCACACACAGACACTTACTGACGGGCGCTCACACAGACACTTACTGACGGGTGCACACACACAGAAACTTACTGATGGTAGCTCAAACACAGACACTTACTGACAGGCGCTCACACACAGACACTTACTGACGGGCGCTCACACAGACACTTACTGACGGGAGCTCACACACAGACACTTACTGACGGGAGCTCACACACAGAAACTTACTGACGGGTGCTCACACAGACACTTACTGACGGGTGCACACACACAGAAACTTACTGATGGGAGCTCACACACAGACACTTACTGACAGGCACTCACACACAGACACTTACTGACGGGCTCACACACACACACAGACACTTACTGACAGGCGCTCACACACACAGACACTTACTGACAGGCGATCACACAGACACTTACTGATGGGAGCTCACACACAAACACTTACTGACAGGTGCACACACACACTCACACTTACTGACGGGCGCTCACACACAGACACTTACTGACGGGCGCTCATACAGACACTTACTGACGGGCGCTCACACACAGACACTAACTGACGGGCGCTCACACACAGACACTAACTGACGGGCGCTCACACACAGACACTAACTGACGGGCGCTCACACACAGACACTTACTGACGGGCGCTCACACACAGACACTTCCTGACGGGCGCTCACAGACACTTACTGATGGGTGCACACACACAGACACTTACTGACGGGCGCTCACACACAGACACTTCCTGACGGGCGCTCACAGACACTTACTGATGGGCGCACACACACAGACACTTACTGACGGGCGCTCACACACAGACACTTACTGACAGGTGCACACACACAGACACCTACTGACGGGCGCACACAAAGACACTTACTGACGGGCACACACACACACAGACACTTACTGACGGGCGCTCACACACAGACACTTCCTGACGGGCGCTCACAGACTCTTACTGATGGGCGCTCACACATAGACACTTACTGACGGGCGCTCACACACACAGACACTTACTGACAGGCGATCACACACAGACACTTACTGATGGGAGCTCACACACAAACACTTACTGACAGGTGCACACACACACACACTCACACTTACTGACGGGCGCTCACACACAGACACTTACTGACGGGCGCTCATACAGACACTTACTGACGGGCGCTCACACACAGACACTAACTGACGGGCGCTCACACACAGACACTAACTGACGGGCGCTCACACACAGACACTTACTGACGGGCGCTCACACACAGACACTTCCTGACGGGCGCTCACAGACACTTACTGATGGGTGCACACACACAGACACCTACTGACGGGCGCACACAAAGACACTTACTGACGGGCACACACACACACAGACACTTACTGACGGGCGCTCACACACAGACACTTACTGACGGGCGCTCACACACAGACACTTCCTGACGGGCGCTCACAGACACTTACTGATGGGTGCACACACACAGACACTTACTGACGGGCGCTCACACACAGACACTTCCTGACGGGCGCTCACAGACACTTACTGATGGGCGCACACACACAGACACTTACTGACGGGCGCACACACACAGACACTTACTGACAGGTGCACACACACAGACACCTACTGACGGGCGCACACAAAGACACTTACTGACGGGCACACACACACACAGACACTTACTGACGGGCGCTCACACACAGACACTTCCTGACGGGCGCTCACAGACACTTACTGATGGGTGCACACACACAGACACTTACTGACGGGCGCTCACACACAGACACTTCCTGACGGGCGCTCACAGACACTTACTGATGGGCGCACACACACAGACACTTACTGACGGGCGCACACACACAGACACTTACTGACAGGTGCACACACACAGACACCTACTGACGGGTGCACACAAAGACACTTACTGACGGGCACACACACACACAGACACTTACTGACGGGCGCTCACACACAGACACTTACTGACGGGCGCTCACACACAGACACTTACTGACGGGCGCACACACACAGACACTTACTGACGGGCGCACACACACAGACACTTACTGACGGGCGCACACACACAGACACTTACTGAAGGGCGCACACACACAGACACTTACTGACAGGTGCACACACACAGACACCTACTGACGGGTGCACACAAAGACACTTACTGACGGGCACACACACACACAGACACTTACTGACGGGCGCTCACACACAGACACTTACTGACGGGCGCTCACACACAGACACTTACTGACGGGCGCTCACACACAGACACTTACTGACGGGCGCTCACACACAGACACTTACTGACGGGCGCACACACACAGACACTTACTGACGGGCGCACACACACAGACACTTACTGAAGGGCGCACACACAGACACTTACTGACGGGAGCTCACACACAGACACTTACTGACAGACGCTCACACACAGACACTTACTGACAGGTGCTCACACACAGACACTTACTGATGGGCGCTCACACACAGACACTTACTGATGGGCGCACACACAGACACTTACTGACGGGCGCTCACACAGACACTTACTGACGGGTGCACACACACAGAAACTTACTGATGGTAGCTCACACACAGACACTTACTGACAGGCGCTCACACACAGACACTTACTGACGGGCGCTCACACAGACACTTACTGACGGGAGCTCACACACAGAAACTTACTGACGGGCGCTCACACACAGACACTAACTGACGGGCGCTCACACACAGACACTTACTGACGGGAGCTCACACACAGACACTTACTGACGGGAGCTCACACACAGACACTTACTGACGGGTGCACACACACAGACACTTACTGATGGGAGCTCACACACAGACACTTACTGACAGGCACTCACACACAGACACTTACTGACGGGCTCACACACACACACAGACACTTACTGACAGGCGCTCACACACAGACACTTACTGATGGGCGCTCACACACAGACACTTACTGACGGGCGCTCACACATAGACACTAACTGACGGGCGCTCACACACAGACACTAACTGACGGGCGCTCACACACAGACACTTACTGACGGGCGCTCACACACAGACACTTCCTGACGGGCGCTCACAGACACTTACTGATGGGTGCACACACACAGACACTTACTGACGGGCGCTCACACACAGACACTTCCTGACGGGCGCTCACAGACACTTACTGATGGGCGCACACACACAGACACTTACTGACGGGCGCTCACACACAGACACTTACTGACAGGTGCACACACACAGACACCTACTGACGGGCGCACACAAAGACACTTACTGACGGGCACACACACACACAGACACTTACTGACGGGCGCTCACACACAGACACTTCCTGACGGGCGCTCACAGACACTTACTGATGGGCGCTCACACATAGACACTTACTGACGGGCGCTCACACACACAGACACTTACTGACAGGCGATCACACACAGACACTTACTGATGGGAGCTCACACACAAACACTTACTGACAGGTGCACACACACACACACTCACACTTACTGACGGGCGCTCACACACAGACACTTACTGACGGGCGCTCCTACAGACACTTACTGACGGGCGCTCACACACAGACACTAACTGACGGGCGCTCACACACAGACACTAACTGACGGGCGCTCACACACAGACACTTACTGACGGGCGCTCACACACAGACACTTACTGACGGGCGCTCACACACAGACACTTCCTGACGGGCGCTCACAGACACTTACTGATGGGTGCACACACACAGACACTTACTGACGGGCGCTCACACACAGACACTTACTGACAGGTGCACACACACAGACACCTACTGACGGGCGCACACAAAGACACTTACTGACGGGCACACACACACACAGACACTTACTGACGGGCGCTCACACACAGACACTTACTGACGGGCGCTCACACACAGACACTTCCTGACGGGCGCTCACAGACACTTACTGATGGGTGCACACACACAGACACTTACTGACGGGCGCTCACACACAGACACTTCCTGACGGGCGCTCACAGACACTTACTGATGGGCGCACACACACAGAAACTTACTGATGGGCGCTCACACAGACACTTACTGACGGGCGCACACACAGACACTTACTGACGGGCGCTCACACAGACACTTACTGACGGGTGCACACACACAGAAACTTACTGATGGTAGCTCAAACACAGACACTTACTGACAGGCGCTCACACACAGACACTTACTGACGGGCGCTCACACAGACACTTACTGACGGGAGCTCACACACAGACACTTACTGACGGGAGCTCACACACAGAAACTTACTGACGGGTGCTCACACAGACACTTACTGACGGGTGCACACACACAGAAACTTACTGATGGAAGCTCACACACAGACACTTACTGACAGGCACTCACACACAGACACTTACTGACGGGCTCACACACACACACAGACACTTACTGACAGGCGCTCACACACAGACACTTACTGATGGGCGCTCACACACAGACACTTACTGACGGGCGCTCACACATAGACACTTACTGACGGGCGCTCACACACACAGACACTTAATGACGGGCGCTCACACACACAGACACTTACTGACAGGCGATCACACACAGACACTTACTGATGGGAGCTCACACACAAACACTTACTGACAGGTGCACACACACACTCACACTTACTGACGGGCGCTCACACACAGACACTTACTGACGGGCGCTCATACAGACACTTACTGACGGGCGCTCACACACAGACACTAACTGACGGGCGCTCACACACAGACACTAACTGACGGGCGCTCACACACAGACACTAACTGACGGGCGCTCACACACAGACACTTACTGACGGGCGCTCACACACAGACACTTCCTGACGGGCGCTCACAGACACTTACTGATGGGTGCACACACACAGACACTTACTGACGGGCGCTCACACACAGACACTTCCTGACGGGCGCTCACAGACACTTACTGATGGGCGCACACACACAGACACTTACTGACGGGCGCTCACACACAGACACTTACTGACAGGTGCACACACACAGACACCTACTGACGGGCGCACACAAAGACACTTACTGACGGGCACACACACACACAGACACTTACTGACGGGCGCTCACACACAGACACTTCCTGACGGGCGCTCACAGACTCTTACTGATGGGCGCTCACACATAGACACTTACTGACGGGCGCTCACACACACAGACACTTACTGACAGGCGATCACACACAGACACTTACTGATGGGAGCTCACACACAAACACTTACTGACAGGTGCACACACACACACACTCACACTTACTGACGGGCGCTCACACACAGACACTTACTGACGGGCGCTCATACAGACACTTACTGACGGGCGCTCACACACAGACACTAACTGACGGGCGCTCACACACAGACACTAACTGACGGGCGCTCACACACAGACACTTACTGACGGGCGCTCACACACAGACACTTCCTGACGGGCGCTCACAGACACTTACTGATGGGTGCACACACACAGACACCTACTGACGGGCGCACACAAAGACACTTACTGACGGGCACACACACACACAGACACTTACTGACGGGCGCTCACACACAGACACTTACTGACGGGCGCTCACACACAGACACTTCCTGACGGGCGCTCACAGACACTTACTGATGGGTGCACACACACAGACACTTACTGACGGGCGCTCACACACAGACACTTCCTGACGGGCGCTCACAGACACTTACTGATGGGCGCACACACACAGACACTTACTGACGGGCGCACACACACAGACACTTACTGACAGGTGCACACACACAGACACCTACTGACGGGCGCACACAAAGACACTTACTGACGGGCACACACACACACAGACACTTACTGACGGGCGCTCACACACAGACACTTCCTGACGGGCGCTCACAGACACTTACTGATGGGTGCACACACACAGACACTTACTGACGGGCGCTCACACACAGACACTTCCTGACGGGCGCTCACAGACACTTACTGATGGGCGCACACACACAGACACTTACTGACGGGCGCACACACACAGACACTTACTGACAGGTGCACACACACAGACACCTACTGACGGGTGCACACAAAGACACTTACTGACGGGCACACACACACACAGACACTTACTGACGGGCGCTCACACACAGACACTTACTGACGGGCGCTCACACATAGACACTTACTGACGGGCGCACACACACAGACACTTACTGACGGGCGCACACACACAGACACTTACTGACGGGCGCACACACACAGACACTTACTGAAGGGCGCACACACACAGACACTTACTGACAGGTGCACACACACAGACACCTACTGACGGGTGCACACAAAGACACTTACTGACGGGCACACACACACACAGACACTTACTGACGGGCGCTCACACACAGACACTTACTGACGGGCGCTCAC
The DNA here is from genome assembly GCF_035609145.1 of Eleutherodactylus coqui. Classification (NCBI taxonomy): domain Eukaryota; kingdom Metazoa; phylum Chordata; class Amphibia; order Anura; family Eleutherodactylidae; genus Eleutherodactylus; species Eleutherodactylus coqui. Next base: position 118,002,599 of record NC_089848.1, read on the forward strand.
ACACAGACACTTACTGACGGGCGCTCACACACAGACACTTACTGACGGGCGCTCACACACAGACACTTACTGACGGGCGCACACACACAGACACTTACTGACGGGCGCACACACACAGACACTTACTGAAGGGCGCACACACAGACACTTACTGACGGGAGCTCACACACAGACACTTACTGACAGACGCTCACACACAGACACTTACTGACAGGTGCTCACACACAGACACTTACTGATGGGCGCTCACACACAGACACTTACTGATGGGCGCACACACAGACACTTACTGACGGGCGCTCACACAGACACTTACTGACGGGTGCACACACACAGAAACTTACTGATGGTAGCTCACACACAGACACTTACTGACAGGCGCTCACACACAGACACTTACTGACGGGCGCTCACACAGACACTTACTGACGGGAGCTCACACACAGAAACTTACTGACGGGCGCTCACACACAGACACTAACTGACGGGCGCTCACACACAGACACTTACTGACGGGAGCTCACACACAGACACTTACTGACGGGAGCTCACACACAGACACTTACTGACGGGTGCACACACACAGACACTTACTGATGGGAGCTCACACACAGACACTTACTGACAGGCACTCACACACAGACACTTACTGACGGGCTCACACACACACACAGACACTTACTGACAGGCGCTCACACACAGACACTTACTGATGGGCGCTCACACACAGACACTTACTGACGGGCGCTCACACATAGACACTAACTGACGGGCGCTCACACACAGACACTAACTGACGGGCGCTCACACACAGACACTTACTGACGGGCGCTCACACACAGACACTTCCTGACGGGCGCTCACAGACACTTACTGATGGGTGCACACACACAGACACTTACTGACGGGCGCTCACACACAGACACTTCCTGACGGGCGCTCACAGACACTTACTGATGGGCGCACACACACAGACACTTACTGACGGGCGCTCACACACAGACACTTACTGACAGGTGCACACACACAGACACCTACTGACGGGCGCACACAAAGACACTTACTGACGGGCACACACACACACAGACACTTACTGACGGGCGCTCACACACAGACACTTCCTGACGGGCGCTCACAGACACTTACTGATGGGCGCTCACACATAGACACTTACTGACGGGCGCTCACACACACAGACACTTACTGACAGGCGATCACACACAGACACTTACTGATGGGAGCTCACACACAAACACTTACTGACAGGTGCACACACACACACACTCACACTTACTGACGGGCGCTCACACACAGACACTTACTGACGGGCGCTCATACAGACACTTACTGACGGGCGCTCACACACAGACACTAACTGACGGGCGCTCACACACAGACACTAACTGACGGGCGCTCACACACAGACACTTACTGACGGGCGCTCACACACAGACACTTACTGACGGGCGCTCACACACAGACACTTCCTGACGGGCGCTCACAGACACTTACTGATGGGTGCACACACACAGACACTTACTGACGGGCGCTCACACACAGACACTTACTGACAGGTGCACACACACAGACACCTACTGACGGGCGCACACAAAGACACTTACTGACGGGCACACACACACACAGACACTTACTGACGGGCGCTCACACACAGACACTTACTGACGGGCGCTCACACACAGACACTTCCTGACGGGCGCTCACAGACACTTACTGATGGGTGCACACACACAGACACTTACTGACGGGCGCTCACACACAGACACTTCCTGACGGGCGCTCACAGACACTTACTGATGGGCGCACACACACAGACACTTACTGACGGGCGCACACACACAGACACTTACTGACAGGTGCACACACACAGACACCTACTGACGGGCGCACACAAAGACACTTACTGACGGGCACACACACACACAGACACTTACTGATGGGCGCTCACACACAGACACTTACTGACGGGCGCTCACACACAGACACTTACTGACGGGCGCACACACACAGACTCTTACTGACGGGCGCACACACACAGACACTTACTGAAGGGCGCACACACAGACACTTACTGACGGGTGCACACACACACAGACACTTACTGAAGGGCGCACACACACACAGACACTTACTGACGGGCGCACACACACACAGACACTTACTGACGGGCGCACACAAACAGACAATTAGGCCTCATGTCCACTGGGAAATTCAGGCCCGTGTGGATTTTCCATGCAGAATCCCGCAGCGGGTCCCTCCTTTCCCACAGACATGAGGCCTGAAAATAAGATTTACTTACTTGCCCTCAGTTGCGGCTGGATCTTCTTTCTCCGACCCGGCGGCTGTAATCGACACACCGGCAGCAGGCTGCGCATATGCAGCGGGCACATCTTTTTCTTTTTTTGAACTCCTGCTCTCCCGCGCTCCAGCGGCACAGCAGAAATTTAGCTGTGGGTGTGCCGCGGAAGCAAATGGATCCCATAGGCTGCAATGGAAGCCGTGGGAGCCGTCCGCAAAGGAGACCCGCACGAAATGGAGTATGCTGCGGGTGTTTTCCTGCACATGCGATCTGTGCGGCAGGGAAAAATAACATCCGCAGGTATTTAATTATTTGCGGGTGTCCAATGCATCCCCATGGGCGGGGATCACACATGTGGGACACTAGCGCGAATTTGCTTAATCCATTTTACTAGTGGACACGGGCCTTACTGATGGGCGCACACACATAGATACTTACTGACGGCACACACACACAGACACTTACTGATGGCACACACACACACACAGACACTTACTGATGGGCACACACACACAGACACTTACTGACGGGCACACACACAGACACTTGCTGATGGGCGCACACACACAGACACTTACTGATGGGCGCACACACACAGACACTTACTGACGGGTGCACACACACACAGACACTTACTGATGGGCACACACACAGACACTTACTGATGGGCACACAAAGACACTTACTGATGGGCACACACACAGACACTTACTGATGGGCACACACACAGACACTTACTGATGGGCGCACACACACAGACACTTACTGATGGGCGCACACACACAGACACTTACTGATGGGCACACACACACACAGACACTTACTGATGGGCACACACACACAGACACTTACTGATAGGCGCACACACACAGACACTTACTGATGGGCACACAAAGACACTTACTGATGGGCCTACACACAGACACTTACTGATGGGCGCACACACAAAGACACTTACTGATGGGCACACACACACACAGACACTTACTGTCGGGCGCACACACACAGAGACACTTACTGATGGGCACACACACACAGACACTTACTGATGGGCACACACACAGACACTTACTGATGGGCACACACACAGACACTTACTGATGGGCACACACACAGACACTTACTGATGGGCGCACACACACAGACACTTACTGATGGGCACACACACACAGACACTTACTGATGGGCACACGCACACACAGACACTTACTGTCGGGCGCACACACACACACAGACACTTACTGATGGGCACACACACACAGACACTTACTGATGGGCACACACACACAGACACTTACTGATGGGCGCACACACACAGACACTTACTGACGGGTGCACACACACACAGACACTTACTGATGGGCACACACACACAGACACTTACTGACGGGCGCACACACACAGACACTTACTGTCGGGCGCACACACACACACAGACACTTACTGATGGGCACACACACACAGACACTTACTGATGGGCACACACACACAGACACTTACTGATGGGCGCACACACACAGACACTTACTGACGGGTGCACACACACACAGACACTTACTGATGGGCACACACACATACAGACACTTACTGACAGGCACTTAAAAGACACTTAGGCACTCACCCAGAATATACTTATCAGACCTTAGCAGCGGCAGCAGCAGCAGATGACGCCTCTTCAGCAGCCGATGTCACCCTCAAGCTCAGCATCCAGACCTCTCTCCCTGCGGCCGCACTCTCTGGTCTGGTGCCGCTCCGGGACCAGCTCTGCTACCTCTGCCCACTGGATGGATCCATCAGTGGGCAATCCTCCAGCGGCTCCCTTTGTCTCCTGGCAATGGTTCCAGTGCCGCTCTGATGTCCCCCTTCCACCCTGCTCCCGGCTCGCTTCTGGCATCTGATGTCACTTCCGGTCACATGCTTCATGAATTAAAGCATGCGGATTTGTTTTATGGACTTTTTGTTCTGGAAAACAAATCGCAGCACGCTCCATTTTAGTGTGGTTCCCGCACAGACGTTTCCATTGAGGTCAATGGAAACCGTCCAATCTGCGGCCGATCAGCAATTAGATTGCGGACAGGCTGCAGATTCTGCCAGAAATCAGGAGTTTAAAAAAAAAACCTTCCCTGCGCATCTGGGGCAGAGATCTGGACGGTGCTTCCCCACACATCCGCAGTGAAGAAAATAGAAGACCCAGACGGGTAAGGGGTGTCCTTGGGTGCGAGCAGGGCTAGGTTCTGCTGCTGGCTCCCACATGTGGAATCTGATCCGCCAGCGGACATTGGGCCTCATTCCGCTGAAAAAAGAACACATTTGGAACTCATTACACAAATTAGCCATTGAAATCGGCGCAGCTTTTTTGCCGCATTCAAATGAACACCCTGTGGGTGCAAAAAGTGCAGTAAAATACACTGATGCATGTGCAAACAGACATGGCTCGCTCCACGAAAGCGTTACGTTCATGCCTGTGAAAATACGCACACGCTCATGTGAAGGCCTAAGGTATATTGATCATTGCATTCCAAGCATTCTCAGAGTGCAGCAACCATGCTCTGCCTGTTTATCATTGCCTCAAATATCTCTGGCATGCCTGCTCTGGCCATTCATTATTGATGGGAAACACTTAGCCAAGCACGCTCAGAGTGTGCTTGTTGTGCTTCGTCCAAAAGGAGGGCTGAAGGTGTAGTGGCCCAGAGTTAGTGGAGCCCCTCCATAATGTTATACGTCTGTCTCGTGCCACTGTCTTGTTAGTGTCTTATGTGTAGTATACATTTGAATTATGCTATTGCACCCCTGCAGCACTGAATGGGTTAATGTCTGGGTTATGTCTGGAAAATGTATCATGTTGTGTGTCATGTGACTATGTCTTATATATGTGTTTGCTAGGTAGTCTATGTTAGGTTAGTCTGGGGGAGTCTGTAGTAGTCAGGAGTTGGAGACAGTCAAGCCTGCAAGTCAGTGAGTGAACCCCACAAACAGATTGGTCCGTTAGTGGAGAGAATGGAGGAAGTTGAGCGATTCCTTATGCTTGGGCTGGGACCAGTCTACTCAGGATATGTCGATGCTACTACTAAGCACTGAGTGAGAGAGGAGGATCGTTGCTTTGTGAGAGAAAGGAACCAGAAGTGTGAGTGTTGACCGGGAGAGAAAGAGAGTCGCCAGGAGCGGGATCACGCAGATAACTAGGACTGTGGATTGTCCAGAATACTCTGAAAATCCTCCCTGTCACACCCCCTTCTTCTGTTGTAATTGTGCTAAACCGTTGTTGTAAAGTGGACTTTGTTGAAGTTGCAGTAAACGGAGGAGAGTAATTCAGAAGATTCAGAGATGAGAGCTTTTATGAGAGCCCGTCTGTCCTTGTGTTCCTCTGTCGGGATTCAGTCATGGAGCAGTAACGCTATGCCAACAGGCTTCAGTACTGAGTCAGAGACTGAGCAGCCCACTTTGTCTTCTGTTGTTCCAAAGATGACTTGGTGTTAAGAGACTCTATTTGTGTTTCTGTATTTTTGGAATCTTTTTCCAGAGACTTTATTTTTGTCTGCATTATGCCTAAAAAGGACTCAAAAGTAATTTTTCCCTTTGCATAGTTCAATAATGCAAATGTTTATTTTGTCTAAAGTTTAAAGGGAGGCCGGAACCGGGGCCCGCAGGGCTGTAGGTGAAGGCGAACATGACGGGGTTAACGGGGAGGAAAGGGTTAATAATTTTAAACGTAAATAAGGTGAGGTAGAGGTTAAAAGGGAGGGGGTAATGAGGGAGCAGAAGGATTATGGGATAGAAAGAGCGGGAAGGAAAGGGGGAGGAGTCATTCCGGGACCCGCAGAGGAAGAAGACGGACCTGGAGCCTGGACGGGGAGAAGAGTGAAGACCGAAGAAGGAAGACAGCAGTATAAGAATAGAAGCGTGGCAGCTGAAGAAGAACGGGAGGACCTGAAGCAGAGGACGATCGGGTGAAGACAGAAGAAATTAGAAGACTTACCTGAAGACCGGAGCAGGAAGACCTCTGGGGAGAAGACCAGAGCAGGAAGACCGCTGGGGAGAAGACCGGAGCAAGAAGACCGCCGGTGAGAAGATCGGAGCAAGAAGATCGCTGGTGAGAAGACCGGAGCAAGAAGACCGCTGGTGAGAAGCCCGGAGCAAAGAGACCGCTGGTGAGAAGACCGGAGGAAGAGGACTGCTTGGGAGAAGATCGGAGGAAAGAAGACCGCCCCTGTGAAGATCAGAGGTTACAGCCGTTCAAGAAGAGCCTGAAGAGATGGAAGCGCTGATGGAGAGGATCCGGGCAGCGGCAGCTGAGCGAGGAATCGGGTGGCTCGAAAGACTGGCAAGTGAGGGAGAGGGGGGAGCAGCGGCAGTTCCGGAGAGGGAGAGGAGGCCGCGGCGGGCACATGCACCGGAGAGGCTTAGCCCCGAGCACGCTCCCGTGCGCCGGCGCCGCACAGGGAGCCCATCCGTGGAACCTCCAGCCGCACCATCCCCCGCAGCGGCAGGCGGGGGGGCCAGGGCTGGGAGGAATCCTAATCGGTGGCGTGGCGCTGCGTGCAGCACAGGTACCCGGGCTACGAGGGGGCCGGGACCTGCGGCTGCACAGTCGGCTCTAGGAGCGGTTAGAGGGGGGGGCGCTCCAGCGGTGAGGGTAGCAGAGAGGAGTGCCCTTGTCCCAGTTCGTCGAGAGGATCCGGGGCAGGACAGAGCAGAGGGTCCAGAGCTGCTGGAGGTGAGCAGTGTGGACTCAGTGGGAGGGTTAGCCGGGGGACCAGGGGGGGGGAATCGGAGCAGGTGTTCGGAGAAAGAGGGGGACAGCAGCAGGCTGGTCCGGAGGATGTTACTAATGCCGGTCTTTTGAGTTCCAGCGGGGCGGCTGCGCGCGCAGCAGAGAGGCGGCAGTCGGCAGAGGAATCAGATGGACCGAGCGGGACATGGACGGATCCTAGGATGAGACGCCAGGAAGACGGAGCGGCGGCTGGTGGGCCCACAGCACCTGCGCAGCCCGGTGAGTTTACCACACAAAACACTGTAAATGTTAACTAGATCTGTGCCTGTAGGGGGGGGGGGGGTATAGGTAGTGGTGCGGTCGGTTTTGCTGGTGCGCATGGGGGGGATAACGATTTGAGGGCACTTGTAGGTTGTATGTGGGAGTTCCTGCGAAGGCAGTAAATGGGGTCGGTCGGTTTGCCTGGATCGGCGTTCAACACGCCGGGTAGTGTGTCGTCTGGGGGGGAGGGCTCCTCCGCTGGGGCGACTGGGGGAGTGCAGGCAAGTGGAGCGGGAGGGCCGGGCGCGGGGCCATCGCCGGTGGCAGCATGGAGTACTTCAATGGCAACCCCTTCCAGTAGGGTAAGTACGCTAGGGGTCAGCTCGGGGGGGGGGGGGGCAGAGGAAACGGCGTCGGGGGTGATGGTTGCCGTACAAACGGAAAGAGATGGCGAAGCAGTGCGGTTGGACGATAGGGCGAAAGGGGAGGTATATGTGTGTTTTGAGGGCCCATTAGGAGCACATCTTAAGAAGGAAACGAAGGAGAAGATATGGCGGGACGAATTTGTAGAGATATTCTCCCTCTTGCCTTTGGAGAAATTTAATTTGGACAAAGGCAAAAGGACCGAATACAAGAAGGAGGAGGAAGAAAAACGCAGATGGCGTTTAATTCCTCAAACATTTAATAATTGGTTGCAGGCGTTCGCTATATTGGCCAGCGTAATTGGGGAGAAGGCGCCGGAGAACTGTTCCGGCCTCTTCTGTTATCTAGATTCTATAGGCGAGGCGTATCGGGTTTACGGGGGTCAAACCTGGTTAAGGTATGACGAACAATTTAGGCAACGTAAGGCGGTGAGGCCGTCAATCCGGTGGGACCAAAAGGATATTGGTCTATGGCTTCGGGTTATGGCACCTAGTCGATTTGGGCAGCCTTTTCACGGGGGAGCCGGGCCATCAGGCCTGGCTTCTACCTCACAGGGGGGAAACCAGGGGGGTCAGACGGGGGGTAACAGAGTCGGATTGTGTTGGCAATTTAACGAGGGCCAATGCAAATTTGGGCCAGGCTGCAGATTTAAGCATATCTGCTCACACTGTAATGCCGGGTCTCATGGAGCATCTAGATGCTTCAAAAAAGGAAAAGGAAAGGCCGCAGGGGGGGTGGGGTGGAAAAAGGGAGGACGCCGGTGAGACTGGGAGAGATGGTCAGGTTCCTAAATAGGTATCCTGACAGGGAAAAGGCTAAATTGTTATTAGAGGGTTTTCGGGAGGGGTTTCATATTCCTCCCCCGATGCACGAAATTCCTTTCTCAAAAAAGAATTTACTTTCGGCCCTGAGGAATCCAGAAGTTGTTTCGGAGAAACTCGCAAAAGAAATTAGCTTAGGAAGGATGGCAGGCCCCTTTCAGGAGCCTCCCTTCCGGAACTTCGTGGTGTCTCCCCTTGGAGTAGTCCCTAAGAGGGAACCGAATAAGTTTCGGTTAATACACCACCTTTCTTACCCGAAAGGGGCATCAGTGAACGATGGTATAGACCCTGAGCTCTGTTCGGTGGTTTATACATCGTTCGATGCAGCACTAAGATGGGTAAGAAGGTACGGGAGGGGGGCGCTGTTAGCGAAAGCTGACATTGAGTCGGCATTTCGTCTTTTGCCGGTTTCTCCGGATAGTATTCGCTTACTTGGTTGTTTTTGGGGAGGTAAGTATTTCGCCGATAGGTGTCTGCCCATGGGATGTTCAATCTCATGTGCATACTTTGAAGCCTTCAGCACCTTTTTGGAATGGGTAGTGAAAGACACTGCAAAGCTGCAGTCAGTAATTCACTACCTTGACGACTTTTTGTATATTGGCCCAGCAGAGTCGCCGATATGTGCGACTCTGCTGGGAACGTTACAGTGGGTGGTGGACCGGTTCGGGGTGCCTTTGGCTCCCGATAAGACAGAGGGTCCCGCAACTTCCCTTAAGTTTTTGGGTATCTGGATTGATACGGAGGCGATGATATGTCAGCTACCGGAAGATAAGTTGTGGGACCTAAAATGCGAGGTGGAAAAGATACGGAGCGTTAAGAAGGTCACGCTAAAGGGGCTTCAGTCATTATTGGGCAAGTTGAATTTCGCTTGCAGAATAATGCCTATGGGGCGAATTTTTTGTCGTAGAATGGCGTCGGCCACGGCGGGGATTCAAGCCCCGCATCACTACATTAGAGTGGGGAGGAGTTTAAAAGGGGACCTAGCAGTCTGGACTTCCTTTTTAAATGCACACAATGGGAGGTCCATGATAATCTCCGAAGTAAGTGAGAACGTGGACTATGAGTTATTCACGGACGCGGCAGGGAGTGCAGGATTCGGGGCATATTGCCAGGGGCAATGGTGTGTCGGGGAATGGCCGGACGCATGGAGGGAGGAAGGTTGGACAAAGAATCTGGTATTGTTGGAACTGTTTCCAATAGTGGTGGCGGTGGCGCTTTGGGGCGATCGCCTTCAGAACAGGAAGGTGAGGTTCCATTGCGACAATATGGGGGTGGTGCAGGTGATTAATTCTTTGACTGCCTCATTACCCCCGGTGGTGAATTTGATGCGCCACCTGGTGTTGGAAACATTGAAGTTGAATATTTGGATAGTGGCGGTGCATGTGCCGGGGATTGAGAATTCAATCGCGGATGCTCTTTCTCGGTTTCAGTTGGAGCGATTCAGGACCCTGGCCCCCCAGGCGGAGGACCGAGGGAGGACGTGCCCGTCTCATCTTTGGAGTGTGGTAAGAGAGCAGTGGGGCACCAAATCGACAGGTCACTGGCTCGGGGTACCAGAGCTGCGTATATCGCAGCGTGGGAAGAGTGGGAAGGCTGGGTAGCACAGTTTAGGGTAGGAGAGAGGGAGGAGGATAGACTGGGGGCGTTGTTAAGTTGGTTGGGAAAGGTAGAACAGGATAATGTTTCGGTGTCACGAGTTAACCGATTTATGGCAGGGGTAGCGTTTGGGTGCAAGTTAAGGGGGGTGGGGGATATAACGAAGAATTTTGTAGTGAGGCAAGCGTTGAAGGGTTTTAAGAGAGGAAAAGGGAGTGTGGATTTGCGTAGGCCAGTCTCGTTTGAGTTGTTAGAAAAGATTGGGGGGGTATTGGAAGTTCTCTGCGATGCGTTGTTCGAAAGATCGTTATTCAGGCTTGCTTTTTCACTGGCATTTTTTGGGGCATTTAGGGTGGGGGAGTTGGTTTCCCCTAGTAAATCAGTTGGGGGAGGTTTGCAGGTGGGGGATGTAAGGAAAGTTGATGATGACCAATTAGAATTGGTCATTCGCCGATCTAAAACTGATCAGGTCGGGCGGGGACAGTTGTTTAGATTGGGTAGGGTTCGCGGGTCAGTAATGTACCCCGTGACGGCGTGGGTTGACTATACTGGGGTAGCGGGCAAGAGATTAGGTACTTTATTGCAGCATGAGGGGGGACAGTTTTTGTCGCGCTTCCAGTTTACAGCGATCTTTAAGAAGGCGCTGAGGGAGCTCGGTTTAGATGAGTCGCAATTTGGGACACACTCATTTAGGGTGGGGGCGGCTACAGAGGCACAGGCGCATGGTTTGTCGGGCGAGTCGATCAGAAAAATCGGTAGGTGGCAATCTGGGAGATATAAATTGTATGTTCGCCCTCAGTTGCTGTAAAAGTGTTAGGGAAAAAGGGGGGTCTAATTATAAAAAAAATTAAAAAAAGGGTATTGGTCAATTTTGTTTTCCCCTTTTTTGTTTCAGGTCCACAATCGGCGTTAGTGTGGATTATGGGCCACTCATATGTTTATTGGGGGGTAGAGAGGGCTAGCGTAAGGCAGGACGGGAGAAAGTTGAGGTTTCCCAGGTCAGAGGCGGTCTTGAGATGGATGGGATTTAGGGGGATGTCTTGGTGCAAAGTGTTGCAGGAGTTTGAGAGGATGGTGGGTTTAGACAGGGCCCCGGACATAGTTGTTATTTATGCAGGGGGGAATGACTTGTGAAAAAGGCCGTTTAGGGATTTATCGAGGGATATCAGGTATGATATCCTGAGATTGTTAGCGGCGCATAAGAAGATGGTGGTGGTGTGGTCGGAGATTGTGCCTAGGCAGATATGGAAGTTTGTGCGGACTGCAAGAGGATTAGACAAAGCGAGAATAAAGCTTAATAGAGAAGTATCTCGCTTTGTGGGAAGGAATGGGGGGGTCGCGGTGCGACACATAGATCTGGAGTCTGGCAGGGGGAATTATTGGAGACAAGATGGGGTGCATTTAAATGAGATAGGTTTGGACTTGTGGTTAGAGGCAGTTCAGGAGGGAGTGGAGCGCGCCTTGGTGTTGTGGAGGGCGGCGCAGGCTTGAGGTTTCAAGCCGTGCTGGCTGTGGCGGTTAGGGAGGGGTCCTTGGAGTCAATATATGAGGGGGTAAGGGGGGAGGCAGGGGTTAGTAGAGTTACCTCCTCCCCCCTTCTGGTTAGTTTTCAATTGTAGGTGGGTCTGTCGCCTCTTGTTTTTGGCAGGGGGTTACCTGCTAAAATTGTAGTTGTTGATAGCCGGGGTATGGCTAGATACCCGAGTCAGGATTTGTAGGAGACGGGAGACAGTTACACCTATTTTTCCTTGGTTGTTGAGGCGACAGATAGTGTTGTTGGGAACTCCAAGGATCTCTCCATAGTAGTTAGGATCAGGGTTAAAAGTGTTATTCAGGATTTATTGTTGTATGTTATAATAAATTGGCTGCTGTGGCCAAATTTAATCCAAAAGAAGTTGTCAGTGTTTATTTTAGATAAGCTAGCTTAAAAGGGGTAAGGGGGGTAAGAGGTCACAGCGACGACTCCGTTGTACCTAGTCATGTACAATTGTATGGCATAATATTTTACGTAATGTTTAAAGCTAATGTGCATGAGAGCGAAAGTAGGTTAAAGTAAAAGTTCAGCTTACATTAAACTGACTGAGTGTGATTAAGTGATGAATGTATGAGACAGGAGGTCTAGATGCTATGCCCTACTAATCCACTTAAGTGTAGCACTGTCTGTCTGCCGTCGTAGCTGTTTCAGTAGGCGCAGCATAATAATCATCTTTTCTCTCTAGTCAGCTCAGTTGCGGGTATTGACTTTAAGCTACTGCCCTTCACGAGGTTCTGAGGAAGTGATGGTCATTCCACTTACCCCTTATTTTTCAAGTCCTACCAGTCACCCTATTCTATTCTCCTGTGTAATTATAGTGTTGTACTTCTTCTTTAGTCTTTGGGGAGAAGAATTATGTAAGTGCCTCATAGCAATCCTAGTGCATCCTGGATTCCGTCCAGCCTAGTAGTAATTTTCCGGTGGTTATGGCCATACCACTTTTGTACATGCCGTCATATATTATGGCTTTACAGCAAAAGTGATGTCTCAGGTAGTCTGAGAACACCGGGATAGTTGAGCTCTGAGTAGTAACCAAAGGGGGAGTTTGTGTTAAGGTTTCGCCTATCCAAGACTGTGTAGATGGTTCTTAAGATGTTAATGAGTAAAACACTGAGGAATTCTTACTCTAGATTTTACACTCTGTTTTAAGAGGCACCAGGGTCGGCTTTTTCTAAGTAGGGGGGAACTGTAGTGGCCCAGAGTTAGTGGGGCCCCTCCATAATGTTATATGTCCGTCTTGTGCCATTGTCTTGTCAGTATCTTATCTGTAGTATGCATTTGGATTAAGTGTATTGCACCTCTGCAGCACTGAATGGGTTAATGTCTAAGTTATGTCTGGAAAATGTATCATGTTATGTGTCATGTGACTATGTCTTATATATGTGTTTGCTAGGTAGTCTATAGTAGGTTAGTCTAAGGGAGTCTGTGGTAGTCAGGTGTTGGTGACAGTCAGGCCTGCAAGTCAGTGAGTGAACCCCACAAACACAGATTGGTCTGTGAGTGAACAGAATGGAGGAAGCTGAGCGATTCCTTTTGCTTGGCCTGGGACCAGTCTACTCAGGATATGCCAGTGCTACTACTAAGCACTGAGTGAGACAGGAGGATCATTGATAGGCGATAGAAAGGCACCAGAAGTGTGAATGTTGACCGGTAGATTTGGAGAGAGAGAGAGAGTCGCCAGGAGCGGGATCACATAGATAACTGGGACTGTGGATTGTCTGGAATACCCTGAGAATCCTTCCTGTCACACCACCTTCTGTTGTAATTGTGCCATACCGTTGTTGTTAAGTGGACTTTTTTGAAGTTGCAGTAAATGGACACTACCGACCGTTCTCGATTTTGTCCAGAATATTTCCCTGTGTGTTGACTACTTTATTTAGTTGTTAGGATTCACAGCAGAATTCGAAATGGTGGCATCACGCGTGACAAAAAGAAGACCACGGGTAACCTCCGCTTAATTTTCCCTGTGACCTCCCCCAGCAGTAACTTGGTTGGGTCCTGAGCTACCCCCAGGGGAGGAGATGGTAGAGCCCCGTGACAAGGCCTTATCTACCCCGCTATCTCCCCGGCTGTGGGCCCTCTGCTCGGATGCTGCAAAGGCAGATCACAAATATGGCGGTGGTCAGTGTCCAACTGTGCAGAACTAAAATGGATGCAGAGATTGCAAAGATCTACCAGTCATGTAAATAAGTTGTTGTTTTTAGTTTTCTTAACAGCCATTTTTCTGTCTGATGAGAAGTTCGTAGAAACTAAAGCCTCAGGGCTTCTTCTTTTGCACAAGACCGGAACAGAACTTCTGTCAGCCATTAAAGACAATTGCTGAAACTGAGTCCAATTGATCGCCGTTTTGGCAGATTTCATTAGTTTTTGGCATTTTGTGGCTGAAGGAATTACGTGGTGAATTGTGCTCTTCTTTCTGGTACAAAATACTGTAAACCAATGGAAACCTGCCTTAAAGGGGATTTCAGCATTTTCATTAAAGGGAATGTGTCACCAACTATAAGCACTATAAGTTAGGTTGCTTATAGTTTGTCTGCCGAGGCGTTCAGGAGGCCTCTTTTCATTCTCACTTGGTCCCCCGTTCCTGTGGCATCTGCTGACAAAGTTAGAGTATGCACAGCCTTCTGAAAAGAGTCAAGCTTGCTGGGCGCGCGTTGACTGTGCTGGAGAACACAGCAGGAATGGGGTCGGGTAAGTATAAAAGAGGCTCCTTGGACTCCATGTCACCTAAACTATAAGCACCACAGCTTAGTTAACAGTGCTTATAGTTGGTGACAGGTTTCCGTTAACGGACAAGATAGGTTATGTACAGGTCCCATCCTGAGGTGCCATTTTTGGCATTTTAAACAGAAACCCCAACAGCACCTCTGGATGGAGGCCTTATTGAGGTATGAGCAAGCCCTAACCCAAGAGTGTAATGATGAATACGCCTGTCATGTGCCATCATTCGCTGCCAGTGCCCACCACCCCTACATTCTGGTGTCATCGCTGTCCTTAGTAAATTGTTAGACTTTGCCTTTGAGATTTTCTCTCTGCCAGTTCGCTGTTAAACATGTGGACTCCGCCTGTCCGACCTCTCCCATCTTCCCTGTATGCACCCCATTGTAGGGACGCCTGCATTCCGTGGCTTTTGTGGAACAGCTGCCCCTATACCATTGTGCAGCCACCTGCAGTCCTCATTTCCACCCCTTCACGTCCAGCCCATCCCTGAACTTGTCCATATCGCCTGATCTATACTGTCAACATGTTATCCAACTGAAATAGACGCTCTCCGGTCTTCATGATTTCATGGTGTCCATAGTGACATCTTGGCTATGAGTACCAGGTAAAGTGTTGTCCATTTTACCGATTCCCTATTACACGTGTCGTAGATCCCTAAATCCCATCATAGCTATTGGACCCTATAACTAGGTATGACAATAGATGTCTGGCCGCCCAACTCCACCACATTTGGTGTCTTCCATGTTCTTACATTATGTTCCCAGCTGAGGAACCTCATAAGACTGACTTCATTTATGAAAGTGTCTGACGGTGACTCAGCTCAAGACCTCAAGACCGAGTGTCATCTCCGTATGTGACATCTTGCCCTCCCAGCACAGTAATGGTTGACTCAAATCAATAGAGTAGCGCTTACCCTTCCCTAAAAATAGACCGGTGGATTCATAGTCCCAACATAGCTCAACTCCCTGATAAAAACAGCTGCCACTTGCTCGGGCCAGACACAGAGGGACGCAGGTCCTGCTCGGGACACAAGGCATCTGAGAAACCTACTTGGAGACTTTGCAGTGATAATCGGGAACGTCTCTCTTCTTGTAAGTCAATGTTATTATTTATTATCATACGATACGATAAATTTATAGTGCGACATCTTGGTCCACAAACTCCCCACCGGCTCTAGTAGTCCTATCTATGGATGCAGATACTAGGTTGTTGGACTATCGCTGTTACATTGGTTTTATGTTATTTCTCCCTCGAGGCCTCGAACTTTTTGTGATGTTTTTGACAATTAGACTTTTATGTTTTAGTTCTTCCATTTTGAACTATGAAAAAAAGTATCATGTTTAAGTCTGAACGGCAAAATGGAACCCAGAAGTATCAGCTTCATACATTGCAAGTTGGTTTATGATGGAGGAAGCTTATAACTCGGAGAGTTCATCATTTTGTTTCAATGTGCTTCTCAATCTTGATTGCTGCTTTTTAGATTTGCCGTTATATCTGTTGTTTGGGGTTTTGGCTTCACGCATAATGGAAGAACGCCAGCACAATTTTTAATGCAGTTTTTTGAGCCAAAGCCAACAAGGAAAGATAGAAGTCCTTCCTTTATATTCCACGTTCCTTTAGAATCCACTTTGGTGCAAAAACTGAATGAAAAGCTAAAACTGAGCATTTTCCTTAAAAAGTCTGAAACAACCGAACAAAAAATTCTGTTAAGATTTACTACAGCTTCTCTTAGGGAAAAATCTGCCCCATCAGGGGGTGTATGATCTCTGTATGCCAGGCTAAGGGGGTTCAAAGGTCACAAATCATGGTGCACAACATAGTAGCGCAATACGGATCTAAATGATATCTGCCATCTATACCAGCTCTAGCTGACAGATTTCAGTTTGGAGTAGAGGACTGGCCAGGCACACGCCTCTTCACACGCTTCGCGGATGTCCCTCCTAAGCCCCCTTTACTGAAGGACCATTTACACAGAACAAGAATCACTCAAAGTGTGTTCAAACCAACTAAATTGAGTGATAATCGTGCAGCGCGAATGCAGAAACATCGCTGAATCGCGGGCTTCTCAATGCGTGTAAACGCACCCTGCTCAGCAAGAAGCCCGCGATCCAGGGGTGTTCTCTGCATGTCTGAACGATCTGCGCTAGCGACCTTCGCGGTGTCACCAGCGCCCGTGCAGTCGTTTAGACAGCTGTCAGGCCGTGTAAAAGGGACATTAGACCGACATATACAATGCCAGTCTAAGTAAATATGCTAAAACAGATATCTACGCCCCGTAGATATCAAGGGGAGCCTGAAATACCGCCGTCCACAGATCGTGTATAGGAGCATGACACAGCTATAGATGCACACAGTATATTTAGCCCCCCGCTTCCTCTCTCTATAGACAGTCTATTGACAGCGGTATTTCGGGTTCCAGTTTATACCCATCACTGGCTGCTTCTATTGTATATATATATATACTTTCTATCCATCTATAACCATTTCCACGTTCTATAGCCGGTCTGTAGACAGCGGTATTTCCGGTCTCTGTGTGATCAGATATCAAAGGGAGCCTGAAGTACGGCCGTCCACAGAGAGAGGAGGCCGGTTATAGATGGTTGTGGTATATATATATTCCCGTATTTAGGGAGGATGCAATGTTTCAGCCTGCTGTCTGCATTAGATTTTCAGGCCTGTGACCAGACAGATAGACTTGCGCCATCCGAGTCCCTTCATTCTACAACGTACGATGCGTCTCTTGTCCTTGTTTGTGCTTTCAATAAAATCATAACTTTTATTTATCGCTCTCGCTGGTGGCTTGTTTTTTGCGGGTCGCAGCGATACCAAACCTGCTTTGGGGTATTTTGATTTTGATTTTTTATTATAAATATGGGCAAAGTTGTTTTTTTTTCAACTTTTAGGGCTCAGTCAGACGTGCAAATTTTTCACGCATGTATAGGCGCATAAAAAAAAAAATCACACATCGCGTGTAGAAAAAAAATTACGTGACCGAGTGCATTTGTACTCACGTGTCATATCTTTTGCAGTTGTGAATTTTAAGCGTGACTGCTTTCGTAGGAAAGCATTGGTTCTAATAGAGCTGTTTTTTAAATGCACCTATACATATGCAAAAAAAAACACTCGTCTGACCGCGGCCTTAATACCTTTTATTTTTTAATAATTAGTAATTCTTTTTAAGTCCCCATAGAGGACTTGAACCTATAATTGTTTGAACGCTCATACAGTATAAGGCAATACCAAAGAACTGCATTATCCCACATTTTAATAGGCAGTCTGCAATGGCAGCCCTGAGAGCACTTACATGCACTGTTAGAATTGACGCTGGCATTTAAAGGGTTAACAGTCGCCATCAGTGTGAGCACTCCTGTTTCGGGCTGTTGTGAAAAATAACTAGCACCTGCATTATATGGGCGGGAATTGGCTCTTGACCAAACTCTATACAAACCGCGAACCCCCAGGACACAACTCTACGTCCCATGGCATTAAGGGGTTGCGAGTAGCAGTTATGTATCGCCCCCCAGGTGCTCCTCGCCTGTTTTTGGACCACTTTGCCGCCTGGCTCCCCCACTTCCTATCCTACGAAATTCCAACCCTCATCTTAGGTGATTTTAACATCCCCACTAATGACCCCATCTCCCCATCTGCCCCGCAGCTTCTATCGCTCACCTCCTCCCTTCGTCTCTCACAACCTCTCCCACTCACAGGGGTGGCAATACTCTGGATCTGGTCTTCCTCCGGCTCTGCTCTGCTGCCAACTTCACTAACTCCCCTCTCCCGCTCTCAGATCATAACATCCTCTCTTTCTCTGTCACGCTCCCTAACATCTCTCCAGACCCACCTACCTACCGTACTTACAGGAACCTTAAGGCCGTTCACACCCAGGACTTTGCTGAATCCCTACAGTCCTCTCTGTCCCCTATCTCTCTCCTCTCCTGCCCCAACCTGGCTGCCGCTCACTACAACACCGCTCTCAAACATGCCCTGGATGAAGCGGCTCCCCCCAGGACCCGAGCCATCCGATGTAGAACGCGGCAACCCTGGCTCACGTCTCAAATGCGCTTCATCCGGCGGTGCTCTAGAAGTGCTGAACGGCTGTGGAGGAAATCGCAAATGTCCGCAGACTTCCTCCACTACAAATTCATGCTCAGAACCTACAACCTCGCCCTCCACCGCGCCAAACAAGTCTATTTCACCTCTCTAGTCTCCTCACTATCCCACAACCCTAAACGGCTCTTTGATACTTTTCACTCCCTTCTCAGCCCTAAACCACAGCCCCCGGTGACGGATCTCAGTGCTGAAGAGCTGGCTGCTTACTGCAAAAAGAAAATTGATGACATCCGTCAGGAAATAACTTCCCAATCCCAGACTAGCCCTGACCCTAGTCTTGTCAGCACTGCATCTAGCTCCTGCTCACTGTCTGTACTCAGACCAGCGACAGAGGAAGAAGTCTCCAAATTGCTCTTCTCTGCTCGCCCCACCACCTGCGCTAGCGACCCCCTCCCCTCACACCTCCTCCGTTCCTTCTCCCCAGTGGTCATCTCCCATCTTACCACTATATTCAACCTCTCTCGGACCTCTGGCATCTTTCCCTCTTCTTTTAAACACGCCATCATATCCCCACTGCTAAAGAAGCCGACTCTGGACTCGACTGAGGCTGCCAACTACCGACCCATCTCTAACCTACCCTTCATCTCCAAACTTCTAGAACGGCTGGTTTACTCCCGCCTTGTAAGCTACCTATCAGAGCACTCTCTCCTAGACCCCCTACAGTCTGGCTTCCGACCTCAACACTCGACAGAAACTGCCCTTACAAGGGTATCCAATGACCTACTGACAGCCAAATCGAGGGGCGATTACTCCCTACTGATCCTCCTCGACCTCTCCACAGCATTTGACACTGTTGACCACAAACTCCTCCTCAGTATGCTTCGCTCCATTGGCCTAAAGGATACTGCCCTCTCCTGGTTCTCTTCCTACCTATCTGACCGCTCTTTCAGTGTCTCCTTTGCTGGCTCTACCTCCCCTCCTCTTCCCCTTGCTGTTGGGGTCCCCCAGGGCTCGGTCCTCAGCCCCCTACTCTCCTCTTCCCCTTTTTGTTGGGGTCCCCCAGGGCTCGGTCTTCGGCCCCCTTCTTTTCTCTATCTACACAGCCCCTATTGGACAAACCATCAGGAGATTTGGCCTCCAATACCACCTGTATGCTGATGACACCCAGCTATACACCTCTTCCCGTGACATCTCTGCACCTTTACTCCAAAACATCACCAACTGTCTGTCCGCTGTCTCTGACACCATGTCCTCTCTCTACCTAAAACTAAACCCCTAAAAAAACTGACCTGCTGGTATTTCCACCCTCCACTAACCGACCTCCTCCTGACATCTCCATCTCAGTGTGTGGCACCATAACTCCCAGCACACCCGCTGCCTTGGGGTCATATTCGACTCCGATCTCTCATTTACCCCCTACATCCAATCTCTGGCCCGAACATGTCAGCTGCACCTCAAGAACATCACAAGAATCCACTCTTTTCTCACCGCGAACACACACTAAAAACACTCACTGTCGCCCTCATCCACTCCCGGCTCGATTACTGCAACTCATTGCTGATCGGCCTCCCCTGCACCAGACTCTACCCTCTCCAATCCATCCTGAATGCCGCAGCCAGGCTCATCTTCCTGTCCAGCCGCTACTCAGACCCCTCTGCCCTGTGCCGGTCACTGCACTGGCTGCCCATTAAATACAGAATTCAATTTAAACTCGCCACCTTCATCCACAAAGCCCTCCACAGTGCAGCGCCCCCCTATATTGTATCCCTCATCTCAATCCAACAACCAACCCGGGCTCTCCGCTCGGCAAACGAAACTAAACTGCGCACCCCTCTAATTCGAACTTCTCATTCCCGCCTCCAAGACTTCTCCAGAGCAGCACCGGTCCTCTGGAACGCACTACCAAAGGCTACCCGGGCAATCCAGGACTCGCAGAACTTCAGGCGTGCTCTAAAAACGCACCTCTTCAGGGAGGCATACCGAATTCCCTAAACAAACCCCTCTGTACTCCGCCTGATAACATGCTCCCTGACCTACTGACTGCAATCCCTGCTAGCCATCATAAACCGCTCCTGCAGTCATACTGTTTCTGCCGTCACACGGCTAAATGTCTGACCATTGTCTGTGTGTATATCACCCCTCACTCTCCACCCCGCCATACTGTGCACATCTCCACCCCACCATACTGGGCACATCTCCAGCCCCTTTACCTTCTGTATCCCCCATTACTTGTAGTATGTAAGCTCGTTGGAGCAGGACCCTCACCCCTATTGTTTCCACCAACTGATTACTATGTAACTGTGGTTCTGTAATGTTTGTACTTTTGTCTTTCTGTATCCCCCGTCTATGTAAGCGCTGCGGGATATGTTGCCGCTATACAAATTATTATTATTACTATTTCTTGTACATATTTTTGTGTCTTCCTTCTTCTACCCCAACAATTATATCTTATACTAAGCCCCACTTTCACAGATCTAAGATCCCTCTACTTCAGGAGCTTTCTGTCCCCATAGGGTATATTAGGGTCATCACTGGCTATTCTACATTTCACGCCAGGACAAGTACGCCGCAGACTCAGGATTGCTGCGGATTCGGTGCAGACATTTCTTGTTCCATGCGAAGGAGATTTTTGAAATCTTTTCCAGATGGCTTTCTACAGCATTTATAGGGCCACTCCAGCAAAAACACATTTTTCCAGGCCAGCAGAGGAGTATTAGCATGAAGTGGGCTGAGATGCTGTAAATACAGCTCTGGGGGCCGTGAAATAAAGCTCAGTTTAACATGCCTGAGATGCTTCTCTGAAGAGGAGACGGACAGCTGCCCGCTGGTGCTCTGCTTGCTGGTGCCCACGGACAGCTGCCCGTTGGTGCTCTGCTTCCTGGTGCCTGCGGACAGCTGCCCGCTGGTGCTCTGCTTCCTGGTGCCTGCTGACAGCTGCCAGCTGGTGCTCTGCTTCCTGGTGCCTGTGGACAGCTGCCCACTGGTGCTCTGCTTCCTGGTGCCCACGGACAGCTGCCCGCTGGTGCTCTGCTTCCTGGTGCCCGCGGACAGCTGCCCGCTGGTGCTCTGCTTCCTGGTGCCTGCTGCCAGCTGGTGCTCTGCTTCCTGGTGCCCGTGGACAGCTGCCCACTGGTGCTCTGCTTCCTGGTGCCTGCGGACAGCTGCCCGCTGGTGCTCTGCTTCCTGGTGCCCGTGGACAGCTGCCCACTGGTGCTCTGCTTCCTGTGCCCATGGACAGCTGCCTGCTGGTGCTCTGCTTCCTGGTGCCCGCGGACAACTGCCCGCTGGTGCTCTGCTTCCTGGTGCACACGGACAGCTGCCCGCTGCTGCTCTGCTTCCTGGTGCACACGGACAGCTGCCCGCTGCTGCTCTGCTTCCTGGTGCACACGGACAGCTGCCTGCTGGTGCTCTGCTTCCTGTGCCTGTGGACAGCTGCCCGCTGGTGCTCTGCTTCCTGGTGCCCGTAGACAGCTGCCCGCTTGTGCTCTGCTTCCTGGTGCCCGCAGACAGCTGCGTAGGACTTCACCACAATACTGCTCTCAGAATACTCTGCTGCATTCCCGCTCAGACGTCGTTCTTCAAGGATCAAAATACAACCTGGTTTCATCTATTTTGCTGCTTGTTTTCAGACCCAGACAGCAGTTGGCGGGCAGGCGGGACACACGTGGAGTTGTGGTAGGAGCTGCTTGGAGGTCTTCGGTGCTTTTGTTATAGTTGCGAGTATTTTGGTGAACTTGTCATTTTTTACTACTGGGGTTTGTTGTATTTTTTACCCCAAATTACCTTTGAGAGGCTGTTCTCACATCGGACGGATTTTCTGTCTGGACTCTTCACACAGAAATCTCACAGTATTTGGGGCTTCAACACATGATAGTTACCTGCGCAGGCACCGCTCCTTCACAGGGGTGTGGAAATCACCCCACCCGGATTGAAAGGGCTAATTAGCCTAACGAGGTGCCGTTGATCATGGTGTGCACGTTGTTTTGTGCGTGTCTGCGCAGCTTCCATAGACTTCTATGGGGCTCTTTGGTGCGAAAGATGGAACAGGTCCGATTTTTTGAGGAGCACAAAAAATGAGTAAGAATGAAGACCTTGAAATCAGCGGGTTCTGTCCTCCAGGTTGTGTGCAGGCTATCAGCCCTTATAGTAGCAGTGGATGAGATTGTCAGCATTTTGTCCACACACTGCGGTGCAGATGTTTGGTCCGCAGTATGTTGATTATAGCAGCGGAGTGGTGAGGCGGATTCAATGATGGGTGATGTTTGTGATGGATGTTTGCATCAGTTAGATGTCCGTTTCTTGGTTTTGAAAAAAAGATGCAGATCCGATAACAGCGGACAATAGAACGCTGATGGGAATTTAGGCTTCACATCATTTGGAGCCCTTTTAAAACGGATCAGTTTTAAATTGAATGTGGACTAATTACAAACTGACGCAGAACTGATGCATGTATACAAATACCTTTTTGGGGTAGAGTAGCTGATTATTGGATATGCAGGTCATTGCGCACTCCACATGTTTCACTCTGGGAGGTCTGCCGGAACTCTTCCTCCAAGCCAACACAATACACACAATATACAATACACACTCCTGGCTAGTGGGTGGCGGCTGGGCTTATCCCTCCAGCTACTCTTCCCTGAGGGAAGGAGTGGGAGGGGCGGGACAGGGCGGAACTTAGCTCTGCCCTGTCCTGCCCCTCCCATTGCAAACAGTGGTGAGCGGCGCAGAGGGGCGGGAGCTCAGTGCATTGCTCCCGGCCCGCCTCCTCCCCCTGCAGAGAGAGACGCCGTATATCCGCCGGGCGGGCGTGAAAACCTGGCTGATTTACGCATGTCGGAATAAGCCCTAACACAGCAGTTAACTGTTTATATGCCACGGTCAAAGCTGACTGTGAATCTACATAGACAGCAGAATTCGGGGGGAGGGGGGCAGTACAATAGGGTGGTGCTGGGGGGCTACTGAAGGCTTCCATGGCTGCCAAGCACAGATGCCTATCAACGTCAACAATATGCGATATAGTATAGTACAAACAATCAAATGACCACAAAGTGTCAAAGAGTTGAGTCTGAACTATTAAAATACCCAATATTTATCCCACACGGTGAAGGCTGAACAAAAAAAGGATGGAAGGCCAGAATTGCAATTTTATTTTACTAGATCCCCAAACATTGAATGAAAAGTGATCAAAAAGACATAGATTTTCTAAAACAATTGTACCTGGAAAAAAAGTCCCTATACTGTTATGTCAATGGAAAAATTAAAAAGTTCTAGTTTTTGGTGGGCGGGGACAAAAAAGCTAAACAAAAAATGGACTCTGGTTTCGAAGAGATTAAATGAAATAAAATTGACCACGTTTGGGGCCACATTTGGGCTCCTATACAGCATTATGTCTTCTGGCTGAATGTTGTCATCAAACCCAGCCTACACTTTACAGAAGTGTCTAGAATAGTGGGTGTGGCTTGTTTCTTGGCCAGAATTTAGAGTCATTTGTGACATATAACTTTTTAAAAAGTTGCAGCATTTGTGTCCATCTCACTGCAGTAGTTGGTTGTGAACAAAGTGACTCCTCGTCCCTAAACATGCAAATATGTGACATTCTATAAAGTTGTTGCACTGTAAACTGGAGAAGGGAAGTAAAGCTGTCAGAAAAGTGTCAAAATGATGAGAAAGTTCCCTGATGATGTCATAGTTCCACTATATTTACCGTTATGTCTTCCACGCGTCTGATATAGATTGTTACATCTGTAACAGACATCAGTAGCCGTACAATGGGTTCTGTATCCGTGAATCCGAGCCGCCGTCAATGGCTGACACACAGAAAGTCGAATAGATTAGACAGACAAACTGGCTTCTCATCCGGCTATTATGAGTGCCTAGCCATCTATGTGAATTCCACAAGACAGGCCACATCAGAGGCGCCAGAGATTACCCGGCCATTGTCAGGGCAGATATTTCATTCAGTGTCAGGGATGATATAACCGGCCTGCATCCACTTATTACAGTCATCTATCAGCTCTGTCCTTCAGACATATTTATGTATCTGAGCAAGGATCATAAGTACTGTTTATTTCCATATATAATTAATAAGGGGGGGTTCCTTTGACCCTAATGATCTAAGATACTCTCTGTGGTATACTTTCTACTAACAACTGATACACTTCAGCTGGTATTTCCCTCCATTCATCCTGCAAATGTCTGTTGAGTTCTCTCAAAGAAGATGAACACTGTTCATATTTCCTGACTCGATGTTCCATTTCATCCCAGAGATGTTCAGGTCGGACTCTGTGCAGCCAGTCCAATCATGGGACATCCATATCCTCAAACCAACGTAACACAGTGCTGGATCTGTGACGAGGCGCGTTGTCTTGTTGGAAGTATGGCCGACCATTCCCAGAGTATTGTCACATTGTCAGCAGCACATTATTGTCTAGCATGTCAGAGTCACCTCCGTGGTCATGGTCCTTGTCACTACAACCAACGGACATAACATACCTAAACAGTAACAGAACCTCTACCGTACTTCAATGCACTCCGGCAGAAGATGTTCCGCAGGCTCCTCCACACCCAGATACGTTATCTGAAGATAGAACGGCATGATTCATCGCTCCATAGAACGTTTCTCTATTGCTCAACTGTCCAATGACGATGTTTGTTGCATCATTGTAGACGTCATGAAGGGTATATGCACTGCGCTTCATGATGAGTAGCTTGCGGGCAGCAGCATGACCGGTATACCCAATAGCCTGCAGTTCCTATTACAAACTATGGCTGGATTCACATCTATATATATAAAGCTGAAAGCCCTCACTGACTCACTCACTGACTGACTCGCCAAAAGTTCTCCAACTTCCCGATGTCGTAGAAACATGAAATTTGGCGCAAGCATAGATTATCTCCAAAATAGGAAAAGAAATTGGGTCCCAACTCGATTATTCAATTCTAGCGCAAAATAATTGGCGTCGAAATTTAACGTACATAATCTAAATCACTCACTTACCAATGTCATAGAAACGGGAAATTTGGCACGAGCATTGATATGTCATAAATAGTAAAAGCTAATGGGTCCCAACTCCATTATTCAATTCTATGCACAAAAGAATTAGCGTCCACATTTTATGTACATAATCTAAATCTCTCACTTCCTAATGTCATAGAAACGTGAAATTTGGCACTAACATTGATTATGTCATAAATAGTAAAAGCTAATGGGTCCCAACTCGATTATTCAATTCTAGCGCAAAAGAATTAGCGTCAAAATTGTACGTGCGGAATGTAATTTTCTCACTTTCCGGTGTCATAGAAACGGGAAATTTGGCACGAGCATTGATTATGTCATAAATAGTAAAAGCTAATGGGTCCCAACTCCATTATTCAATTCTATGCGCAAAAGAATTAGCGTCCAAATTTTACGTACGGAATCTAATTTTCTCACATTCCGATGTCATAGAAACGGGAAATTTGGCACGAGCATTGATTATGTCATAAATAGGAAAAGTTAATAGGTCCCAACTCAATTATTCAATTCTACCGCAAAAGAATTAGCGTCGAAATTGTACGTGCGGAATGTAATTTTCTCCCTTTCCGGTGTCATAGAAACGGGAAATTTGGCACGAGCATTGATTATGTCATATATAGGAAAAGTTAATAGGTCCCAACTCCATTATTCAATTCTATGCGCAAAAGAATTAGCGTCCAAATTTTACGTACATAATCTAAATCTCTCACTTCCCAATGTCATAGAAACATGAAATTTGGCACAAGCATTGATTGTGTCATAAATATGAAAAGCTAATGGGTCCCAACTCGATTATTCAATTCTAAGCGCAAAAGAATTAGTGTCCAAATTTTACGTATGTAATCTAATTCTCTCACTTCCTGATGTCATTTTATATGAAGGAAACGTCGCATGGTTACCTCCACGTGGTGTTTCCTGGGTAACGCAGAGAACTATGCAAAATGGTGAACATATGTTTTTCCTCAGTATCTCTAAAGTAACCACGACTTCATAAGATTTTCCATGTGAACACCAGATAAACACCAGTACCAAATTAACTCGGGCGAAGCCGGGTATATCAGCTAGTGAGTGTATATAGGCCGCCGTTTTCACATCCAGCCGATATACGCTACCATCTGATGCATTGGATTCCAATGCATCAGATCACACAGGTGTATTCGCACAGTATAAAAGCGACCGGCCGGCCGGCCAATATAGCGCCGGGCAGGAAAGATAGTCCTGGAACTATTTTCCCAGCTGGAATACATCAGCCGCTGCATAGACTCCTATGGGAGCCAATGAGAGCAGCCGCAGAAGGGAGGTGGGAGGGGGTTTAGCAGCATGACTGCTAAACTCCCTCCCTCTTCTCTCCTCCTCTCTTCCCCCTTTCGTCTGTTTGCAAAGGGAGTGGGTGCAGTGGGTGGAACTAAGCTCCGCCCCATCCCACCCCCTTCCATGGATGGCTGCGGACAAGGGAGGGGGCGGGAGCTTAACTCGGCCCCGTCCCGCCCCGCCCCCTCCCATTGCAAACAGCCGGAGAGGAGGAGAGAGGCAGAGAGCCAGCGAGGGGCAGAGAAGGGGGAGACAGCTTAGCAGAGCTAAACTGTGTTCCCCTACCCAATGTATTGGTGGCCTCAGCGTATATGCGCCAGGCCTGTGCCGTCTAAACAGGCGCACAAACGTTAGATTTGTGCATCCGTTCACGTGTTTTTGCGGCACCACCTATGGCCATGTGAAAGAGCCCTATGGCTGACACCTCCAAGGGTCTGTATCTTATGTAACATGGTCCAGGAGACGTGACATGCTAATGATGATCTACTGATAGGGGGGTCCAAATACTTTGGGCAGGATAGTGTATACCACTTTAAGTGTCATGTATGCACAGAAGTGTTTTCATCTCAACAATATATAGAACACCCTACATAAAAACAACCATAATGTAATGAGTGCCCCCAATGACTGTACTGGCTGATGGCAGATAGTAATGCCACGTTCACATCATTCCGGGTGACTTTATTGCAGGTCCCTATAATGATAGACAGAATATAGTTCAATGTAATACAATTTGAATAGGGGATAGTGAGCTTTTGCAAATAAAAGACACCACTGCATGACGGGGGTTAAACGGCCGCAGCAGCTCTTCACTAATAGATTTCAGAATTACAACATTCACATTTTAAAATATTTTAAATCCCACAACATTAAATTAACAATTCAAAGACAATGAGAGACACAGTAATGGGGACGGTGTCACAATACAATATGTGAGCCTGGCCTAATTACCCTCAGCCACTAACACCACAAGGAGGACATCCGAACACAATGGGTCTGAACACATCGCGGAGGACCTGGAGGACATCTGAACACATCGCAGAGGACCTGGAGGACATCCGAACACAATGTGTCTAAGCACACCGCGGAGGACCTGGAGGACATCTGAACACAATGGGTCTGAAGAACACATCGCGGAGGACCTGGGGGACATCTGAACACATCGCAGAGGACCTGGGGGACATCCGAACACAATGGGTCTAAACACATCACGGAGGACCTGGAGGACATCTGAACACAATGGGTCTGAAGAACACATCGCGGAGGACCTGGGGGACATCTGAACACATCGCAGAGGACCTGGGGGACATCTGAACACAATGGGTCTGAACACATCGCAGAGGACCTGGAGGACATCTGAACACATCGCAGAGGACCTGGGGGACATCCAAACACAATGGGTCTAAGCACACCGCGGAGGACCTGGAGGACATCTGAACACATCGCAGAGGACCTGGAGGACATCCGAACACAATGGGTCTGAACACATCGCAGAGGACCTGGAGGACATCCGAACACAATGGGTCTGAACACATCGCGGAGGACCTGGAGGACATCTGAACACAATGGGTCTGAACACATCGCGGAGGACCTGGGGGACATCTGAACACAATGGGTCTGAACATATTGCGGAGGACCAGGAGGACATCCGAACACAATGGGTCTGAACACATCGCGGAGGACCTGGGGGACATCTGAACACACTGGGTCTAAACACATCACAGAGGACCTGGGGGACATCCAAACACAATGGGTCTGAACACATCGCGGAGGACCTGGAGGACAGCCGAACACAATGGGTCTGAACACATCGCGGAGGACCTGGAGGACAGCCGAACACAATGGGTCTGAACACATCGCGGAGGACCTGGAGGACAGCCGAACACAATGGGTCTGAACACATCGCGGAGGACCTGGAGGACATCCGAACACAATGGGTCTGAACACATCGCGGAGGACCTGGAGGACATCTGAACACAATGGGTCTGAACACATTGCGGAGGACCTGGGGTACATCTGAACACAATGGGTCTCAACATATCGCAGAGGACCAGGAGGACATCCAAACACAATGGGTCTGAACACATCGCGGAGGAGCTGGGGGACATCTGAACACACTGGGTCTAAACACATCACAGAGGACCTGGGGGACAGCCAAACACAATGGGTCTGAACACATCGTGGAAGACCTGGAGGACATCCGAACACAATGGGTCTGAACACATCGTGGAGGACCTGGGGGACATCCAAACACAATGGGTCTGAACACATCGCGGAGGACCTGGAGGACAGCCGAACACAATGGGTCTGAACACATCGCGGAGGACCTGGAGGACAGCCGAACACAATGGGTCTGAACACATCGCGGAGGACCTGGAGGACAGCCGAACACAATGGGTCTGAACACATCGCGGAGGACCTGGAGGACAGCCGAACACAATGGGTCTGAACACATCGCGGAGGACCTGGAGGACAGCCGAACACAATGGGTCTGAACACATCGCGGAGGACCTGGAGGACAGCCGAACACAATGGGTCTGAACACATCGCGGAGGACCTGGAGGACATCCAAACACAATGGGTCTGAACACATCGCGGAGGAGCTGGGGGACATCTGAACACACTGGGTCTAAACACATCACAGAGGACCTGGGGGACATCCAAACACAATGGGTCTGAACACATCGCGGAGGACCTGGAGGACAGCCGAACACAATGGGTCTGAACACATCGCGGAGGACCTGGAGGACAGCCGAACACAATGGGTCTGAACACATCGCGGAGGACCTGGAGGACAGCCGAACACAATGGGTCTGAACACATCGCGGAGGACCTGGAGGACAGCCGAACACAATGGGTCTGAACACATCGCGGAGGACCTGGAGGACAGCCGAACACAATGGGTCTGAACACATCGCGGAGGGCCTGGAGGACAGCCGAACACAATGGGTCTGAACACATCGCGGAGGACCTGGAGGACATCTGAACCCCGCCCCCCCCCCCTAAAGGAACCAATTACACTTCCCTTCTCCTGTTATTTATCTCTGTTTACATATTAAACCCTCCCGTGACCACATTTCTCTGCAACCCGCTGCCATGAGATGCTCACTGTAATGAGACTACCAAAAAGGAAGGGCAGGTGGGACAAGAATTCACACTAACTCCAAGACTGGTAAGAGGGCTTTCTCTCCACTTCATCACCTTTAAAAACCCTCCGGAGACCATAACTCCACCTCACCAGTCCCAAACAGGCCTTTCCCCTAAAATTAGCCCCTTGCTGCTTTTCACCACCCCCGTAATGCTATGTTACATCTAACTTCACAGCCTACATTCCTGCGGTCTCGCAGCTACTGGATTCACATCTGCACTGTTCGGTACTGCTGTATAATGTCCTCCATGCTGCGGCTACTGTATATATGATAGATACAGATAGGGAGTAGAATATCCTCTTCTCTGTGTGCCATATATAAGGACATCATGGCAGCAGGAAGACTGATAATTAGAGATGAAGCCTGAAAAGGGAAAAAACGGTAATAAATACAGGATACAAGTCATATAATGGCCAAACAGAGGGTTATTCTTCATGTACACACGGCAGCTTATTGTGAAAAATCAGGTACACTAGGTTGTGCACCACTTCCATATATTTTATAGAGTGGTATGGCGGATGCTCGGCCACCACTCCAGCTCACCTTCATCATCCTGGTGAGATTCATGGGGCATCTGGGTATATTGCCGATAGTCCAATTCCTTAACATTTGGCGGTATCAGTCAACAATTAAAACTAATGATTTTCAGGTGAGAATTGTGGGTAATGTGGGTGTCCAGCCTGCAGTCACCAGGAACAATAACATGAAGCATTGTGTGCAGTCACTGGCATGGGGATTACAGAAGCTGACTGTAGACAGGTTCTAGTTGCCCGGCCTGGACAGGCTGGTGCTGAGTTTGCAGTTTGCTGTATACACACAGGCAGGGCACGGCGGACGCTATTCCTAGTCTCTCTACAAAAACACAAGACTGTGATGGATCTGAACAGGTGGGTGGATGGATTTATCATTACACTGTGTGGTGGGGGGCTACAAGGAGACCCGGTGGGGGGCTACAAGGAGACCCGCTCATCACCAGAAGCGGCAGAGACTTTTCTAGGATATCATTGTATCACTTGGAAGATAACAAGTCCTGATAGTTCTCTGTTCTTCGACTCCAGTTCATATACTGAGCAATGACTGCTGGAATGAGGGACGGCTGAGCCAGGAATTACCACTAAATAGACATTTTAAGGATTGTCTCACATGCAGACTTTTTGGGCAGTTTTTTTGATCGAAAGCCAAAAGTGGATTCAGAAGGAAATGGAAATATAAAAGGAGGACGTCAACTTCTTCCTGCTGACTCAACACAATGCATCAAAAACTGCACCTCAAGCTGCAAGTGTGATTCCAGTCCTAATATATATCTATTAATGATTTAGATTTAGACAGATAGATATGAGATAGATAGATAGATAGATAGGAGATAGATAGGAGATAGACAGATAGGAGATAGATAGATAGGAGATAGATAGATAGATAAATAGATAGATAGGAGATAGATAGATAGGAGATAGATAGATAGGAGATAGATAGATAGATAGATATGAGATAGATAGATAGATAGATAGATAGATAGATAGATAGGAGATAGATAGATAGATAGATAGATAAATAGATAGATAGATAGATAGATAAATAGATAGATATGAGATAGATAGATAGATAGATAGCTAGATAGATAGATAGATGGATAAATATGAGATAGATAGATATGAGATAGATAGATAGATAGATAGATAGATAGATAGATGATAAAAAGAGAGATAGAGGACATTTAAAAAAAAAAACATCACGCAAATTGTTTACTCTATCTCCTATCTATCTATCTATCTATCTATCTATCTACCTCCTATCTATCTATCTATCTATCTATCTATCTACCTCCTATCTATCTATCTATCTATCTATCTATCTATCTATCTATCTATCTATCTACCTCCTATCTATCTATCTATCTCATATCTATCTATCTATCTATCTCATATCTATCTATCTATCTCCTATTTATTATCTATCTATCTATCTATCTCCTATCTATCTATCTATCTATCTATCTATCTATCTATCTATCTATCTGATATCTATCTATCTATCTATCTCCTATCTATCTATCTATCTATCTATCTATCTATCTATCTATCTATCTATCTATCTCATATCTATCTCATATCTATCTATCTATCTATCTATCTATCTATCTCCTATCTATCTATCTATCTCATATATATATATATATATATATCTATCTATCTCATATCTATCTCATATCTATCTATCTATCTATCTATCTCCTATCTATCTATCTTCTATCTATCTATCTATCTATCTCATATATATATATCTATCTATCTATCTATCTATCTATCTATCTATCTATCTATCTCATATCTATCTATCTATCTATTTATCTATCTATCTTCTATCTATCTCCTATCTATCTATCTATCTATCTCATATATATATATATATATCTATCTCATATCTATCTATCTATTTATCTATCTATCTTCTATCTATCTCCTATCTATCTATCTATCTCCTATCTTTCTATCTATCTATCTATCTATCTATCTATCTATCTATCTATCTATCTATCTATCTATCTATCTCTTGTATCATGCGATGTATTTCTGTTGTAGAAACTATTTGCATATTAGATTTAAAGTTGTTCTTCATCCATGCAGCAGTTTGGGGTTCATGTATCCCACTTCATACATTCTGTGCTGGGGAGGTGATTGTGATCTGTCCTCTATAAATCCTATATATATTATATGTATGACTGTAAGCTCTTTGGCCCCAGTTGGAGGTTTTTGGAGTTTGTTGTGTGAGGGTTCCCCTGTGGTGTCAGACTTTGTGCAGATGTCACCTGCTGATTCCTGATACCTGCGTGGACACCGTCTGATATGTAGAGATCAGTGGCCACCAGTAGATCTGCTATGGGTGGTTCCATAATGCAGTAACGTATATACATTCCTGCGGGGGGATTCGCTGCACATAATTGACATTTCAGCAGAGCGTTCCCCCCTTTGTGTCTGTGGTCCATGTTCTTGAATGCAGACGGATCTGGCCAGACAATGCCGCCGTCCATGTAGGGAGATTAGTATTTTAAGGCGACAGATGTCCGCCTCAGTAGCCTTCACTTGAGTTATTTTCTGTTGTTTCCGAGCTTCCTGGCTGCGAAATGCATATTTAGAATATTTTAAAGGCACATGCTGCTTATTTTAGGCAGGTTTATCTTGTGAATAGTGATAAGGAGCCATTCTGGAGGGCTTCTCCAATTGGAGGAATGTGTGTAGGACAAAGTGATAAACCAAAAAGAAGCAGACAATCCAATAATAACATCAAGGCACATACAGCCATGCAAAGATGGCCGAGCCGTTCCCGAGAGCGTAAGCTCTTCCATGCCGGTATATTACTGCATCCCTATGGAAGAGTATAGAATGGTTAGAGCTGGTCGATACAAAGTGTACAAACTGGTAATTGATAAATGCAGAAAACGCCCACCCGTTATACCCGTTATACCCGTTGTATTCGGGCTGCTTCCACTTTATGCCCAGGCTTAGGACTCCACTCGTATAGTTTCGCCGCTCAGTCCACCGCGGCCACGAATATAAGATAAGTCAAAGATGCTGCTGCTTCCAAAGTAGATATATCCAAAAGCCTCTATTATACGAAGTGCGGCATAAAAACAATCAGATGCCGGACAGATACAAGACAGTCTTGGTCAGTCCTTACGGAGTTGAAGCGTCCTGTCCGGCATCTGATTGTTTTTATGCCGCACTTCCTATAATAAAGGCTTTTGGTTGCATCTACTTTGGAAACAGCAGCATCTCTCATTTACTTTGTACAAACTGGTGTTTGGTTGCCTCTCCACCTTCTTGTGCGATGGAAGGAAGCATAGACGTCCCCGGGGACTCTTTTATTGGCTAAAATAGCGTCTTACAAGAAATAAAAATCTGTTTTGCCCCTGCACTGCCTTTACTGAACATTTACTCTCTTAAGGACGCAGCTTAATTTTGTACTTAAGGGCTTATTCACAGGAGCGTATATCGGATGCTATATGCTACCATCTGAGCTGTCTTCCCCCTTCCCTCCCCTTCGCAGGCTCTCTGCCTCTCTTCTCCCCTCCGCTGTTTGCAATTAGAGGGGGCGGGATGGGACATAGCTTAGCTCCTCCCCTGTCCCACCCGCACCCATTGCAAACAGCCAGAGGGAGAGGAGAGAGGCAGAGAGTTGGCAAGGGGGAGGGAAAGGGGAAGACAGCTCAGATGGTAGCGTATATTGGCCGGCCGTGAAAACGTCAGCTGATATACGCTCCTGTGAATAAGCCCTAAGGATGTGAGGACTTTGGGGGACTTTCATTTCCACTTTTCAGAAGCCATACTGTTTTATTATCCTCTTGTCTAAGCTATATGTGGACTGGTTCGCCGCACGGCAAGCTGCAGTTTTCATTGGTTCCATTTGGGAGTACATATGATGTACCGTATAACGTTTATTAATTTGGGGGGTCAGGGTGAAGAACCCATCAATTCAGTTTTGTTTCTTTGTTTTATGCTGTTCACTCTGCAAATGACGTGAGAGCATTTATCTGCAGGTCGGTACAAGTATGAACCAAAATTCTATTTTATTTTTTTTAGGCTTTATCAGTTTTGCACAATTTGAACCCTTTTTTTGGACAATAATTTGTTTTCTGGCTTTGCTGCCTTCAAGGACCAAGACCTTTTTTACTTTTCCACGGACAGAGCTGTGTCTTGGTTTTATGCTTGTTTTATTAGTGCCATTTTGAGATAAATATGACTTTTTTGATAAATATTATTGCGTCTTTGGGAGGCAAAATGAACAAAAAAAATCATTGTGTCTGTGTTTTTAGGTTTTTTGCAGATTTTGCTGCATCGGGTAAAGTTCACATGTAGCGTAATTCGCTACAGAAAATCCGCTCCAAAATCGGAGTCAAATTCTGCATCAAAATCCGCACTATTGGCGTGAATTGTGACACAGATTTGCAGCAGACTTTACCTCTTTGGTTGAAGGAGTGAAATCGGGTCCTGACGACTGAACCTGAACCAGAGGCTGTTGGTAACACTCTTTTTTGGATGTTTCAGCAGCTCTGGGGCAGAATGAGGAACACAAATTCACGTTGCTGCTACATATAGCCCGGCAAGCAGCAATGTAAATTTGCCATTGCTGGTTGCAAAGTGGTTAACATAACTTACAACACAACTATGGATGTAAGTAATGGATTGTTACCCAGGAGCACTGCATGGCTTATAAGACACCCTACAGCCTCATGGTGCTCTACACAAGGAGAGACATTACCCCTCTGGACTGACATTGATGACTGTTCATAAAGCCAACCAGAACTCCAAACAGCTGCATGTCCATGGGGATCCTGGTTTGGCTTACATCCCTATCATGTTGCAAGTCCTGCTAAAGATTGGATATTGGTTCATAGATAAACTACGTTCCAATAGGTGGCGCTGTGGAGGATTATTCCATCACTCATTTGCATAATTTTAGAAATAGTCATTTATATGTAGAACGTACGGCCCATGGGCACTTGCCGGAGCACAGAATAATAAAGGACTAATAAGTAACCTACTTCTAATACGCTATGTAAATGTCACATTTCAGATAAAGAAGGCGGTCAGTGATACACCAGAGGAATAAGTCACTGGACGCTTCATCAAGGACCAGTAGACCCTCCGGAGGGAGCCGCACATTGTGGACATCAGCAGGAGTACAAATAGTATGTATGCCATCCTCCGCATCCGTGCTCTGTGATATATATCTAGAACTATTCTGACCACCAATAAGAGACGTATTGAACGCTATATATTCAGAGGCCGTCTATATACTGCATGTAGGATATTATCAGATGAAGTCTGACCCATCAGAGCACTGGGGCAGAGTGGAAACTCCATCCATGCGTCCTTGTAACTCTTAGTCACCTATAGACGATTAAGAATTAGCTACCTGCAGAACTAATTGCACAAATACAGTCATGTGACCGGGCGCTCAGATTAGAAAAAGGGGTCCTTCTTAAAAAAAAATGGATGTTTTTCATTTTTGCACAACTAGAAGTTAAGGCAGCAATATGTATAATGCAGCTGCCTTTGGACAGGGGGGGGGGGTATGGGGTCAGGCGACCTGTACGTAAGGGGTTAGGGAGGAGTTAGTATAGGAAGGAGGAAGAGGATAGGGAGGAGTCATGTAGCGGCCCGGAGCTGGTGAAGAGAGAAGATGACACCCACCCAGGAGTTGGAAAGAGGAATGGATATAATAGCGGAACAAAGTTGAAAGCATTTGCCCTTGGAGTTCGGAAGTTGTCACAGCTGCAGGTGGAGGCGGAGGGCTGCTTTCCATGCCAGCATTGGTTCAGGAGAAAGGCGGTTCTTTAAGCCCGTCTTATTTCTGAATGGCTTTCTGACGCCTCCTGGGACTCATTAAAGTTTTAGTTGTTGGGAAGTTTGGGAAAAGGTTTAAAGTTCTAAAAAGAATGTTAGAAGAAAGTTTAATAAAGTTGTGGCCAACCGCACGGAAAACGCCAGCTGTTGTGGGAGTCGTTATTATCACGTTTAAGGGGGCACATTTCTTGGACCAGTGAGTGAGTCCGCAGTCTTAGCGGGAAGTAAAACAGGATCATGTCATTGATTTCTTCCGGCAGTGGGAATTCCCTGATTGGGCCGTCCGTCCCATCATGTGTTCACCTGTGAATCGCACGCGTTACCTGATTAATGTACACGTTTTTGTTGAACTACAAAACTTTACTAGAAAAAAAAAGTTTACAGTGAAAAACAAACACGTATTTCTTATAAAAAGGATCAAAATGTACATTACACATACGATTTAAGGAACGTTAACGCATCCGGAACATTCACGCGTTTTTACACTTTTTTCATTTACCTTTCTCATATACATGTAACGTACATGACAGTGCCAGTGCGGACGGCGGGCCTGAGTTAATATTTGTATCTTCGCAGACGCTGAAGAGAAGTCACAGAAGAGAAGACAGACGGAAACACGCAGAAGGTAGGAGGACGTCTGCTTTATGATCATAGGCTCAAATGATGGAGCCAAGTAATAAAATGGCAGCCCACATCCCGTACCAGAAATTGCTGACATGCAGAAATGCTTCGAGATGAAGGCCTCATCATCCGTCGGCCTCATTTATCAAAATGGTTCGAAAAAAAATCTGTACTTGTTGTCTATAGCAACCAATCACAGCGCAGCTTTCACTTTAGCAGAGCAGTTTCAGAACGAAAGCTGCGCTCTCATTGGATGCTATGGGCAACAAGGGAAGTTCTTCTTCTAGGCTGTATTTACACGGCCGACTTTATTGCGCAAGTTTTGTGCATTGCGAGACACACAAAATTAGAATCCATTATTTGGGTCCATTTACATGTGCAACCTTCCTCTATAAAATCCCTGTTTTTGCTATTATTTGCTTTAATCCCATTCACTTTAACTGGGTTCACACAGGGCGGATTTGCTGCGGTTTTGCCGTGGTTTTTCCGTTGGGGTTTTGCCGCAGAAGAAATGCTTCTGCGGCAAAACCGCTTCAAAGGTTAATTTGGGCTTGCGGATTTTCTTGCAGAAAAATCCGCAAACATTTTTTTCGCAGCGTTTTTTACTTTTTGCCGCGTATTTTGCTGCGTCCATAGAGGTCTATGGACAAAAAACGCTGCGGAAAAGACAGAAGAATGGACATGCTGCATCTTTTAAAACCGCGACGTAATTGCATTTACGCACTGCGGCTGTGCGGAAAAAATCCGCCCTGTGAGAACAGCTTTTTTGCAAAACTCATTTGTGCTGCATTGCACTGCAAACGCAGCGGTTTTGCCGCAGTGCGGATATGCAACGGCAATCCACGGCAAATCCGCCCTGTGTGAACACAGGCTAATAGTAAATGTTTCCTCTGCAACATGTGAACGCACCTTTAAACAGTTTTGATGAAGGCCTAATATGAAAATAGCCATCTCCGTACGTTCACAAAAACGTTCATGTATTAGCGGTCGTTCATGTATTAGCGGTCGTTCATGTATTAGCGGTCGTTCATGTATTAGCCCCAGAGCATTGTTCACTACACTGTGGGACTCCGTCTAGGGGTTACATCACAACTGTCAAAAAAAGCGTAGTGATGGAACTCCGAGTGGAAGAGAACGGAGCCATTCAGTGCATTGGTGAAACGGACAGCCCACAGTAGTCTGCTTCACAAGGGTTCCTTTTATTTCCATTATATTTGGGGTAGTTTACTTCACTATTCTATACTCCAAATATAACGGACACACACAGAACCCTTGTGAAGCCGGCTGCACACGGGCATACTTGCATTGCGGGATCTGGAGCCGGCGTCTGCTCCTGGATTCCACAGCAAATACTGCCCATAGCATGCAATGTAAAAGCGCTTTTTCCTGCACACGAGTGGAAATCAATTGAGATTGAAGTCAATGGAAGCCGCCCGACCCACGGCCCTTCTGCAATTAACACTGCGTAAAGGTCGTGGGATCTGTCATCGCCTAGCGACGGCGTGGGAAAATCTGTACTGCACATCTGGACTATCCACAGTACGGAAGAAAGAAGATGACTGACAGGTCACAGCACTCAGCCAATCACAGGCAGCGCTTGGCCATTCATAGAATTCTGTGAATGAGTAAGCCCTGCCTGTGATTGGCTGAGTGCTGGGACCAATCACAGGCTGCACCCAGCTGTCGCTCAATCAATGGCTGAGTGTTGCCTGTGATTGGCTGAGTGCTCAGCCAATCAAATACAGCCCTTTTAGCAGGCAGGGATTTTAAATCCCTGCCTGCTGAAACAGAGTCAGAGCAGTGCAGGGAGAAGACAGGCTGAATGCACCTGAGCCTCGGCAACTGCAAAAAGGTGATTATATATATATTTTATTTTTAACACATTCTAGGTATGATTTTTCAGGGAAGGGTTTATATTTTAAGCCCTTCCCTGAAAATTGTTGCAGGGCTTGCAGCAGCCCATTGCTTTCAATGAGATTGCAGAAGCACCAGTCCCATTGAAAGCAATGGGAGAACATCACGATCCTCTGCCAAGCTCGTCAGACCGAGCCCTAATGATGACGCCTCCAGCTCATATTCTTGAATGTATTATATAATATTGAAATAATTTACATATTCAAAGTCTGTACAACCAATGTGGTCCTGCATTTATAGTAAGTCTGTACAACCACTGATAATGTGAATAACCAGCATTATTTTTATACATAGTATTTTCAATGTTTTTATCTATAGTATACAGTATTATGTATTAACCCACCTGTCTTACCTATCTAGTTTAAAATTACCCTCCAGACAAAAGCTAAAACTCAGAATTTGACCTAAGTGGTAGTGCCAACACCCCCCAAGGTTACACATCCTGGGTCCACATTGTTTTGGAAATCCATAGGGGTCTTATTGCATCCTTGCTGCAGATCAAAGGCAGCAGTTGTCATGACCCAGCTAAAACTGTACTGAAAACTTTGGAGTTCGTGTTGACGCTTCAACTTTTTTGCCTTTTTGCCTAGAGGTTCACTTTAATCTGGTTAAAGATAAGAAAGTTATAGCCGATAAAATTTTTAATTTTGATTTACTTCTTAAGATGGCAGACAACATGAAGAAGTTATCAAAGGACGCTGACAAGAAACATGAAGAGGAATTACCTTTACCACCTCCTCCCAACACAGCACAGCCTTCCGTTATAGTGACTGGAGTACAAGAACAAGGCTTTATGCCTCCACCTCCACCAAAAGAGTCATTTTCCAAGTTCTATGAGCAAAGACAAGTAAATGAGCTAAAAAGACTTTATCGCCATATGCATCCAGAGCTGAGAAAGAACTTGGAGCACGCTGTGTCTAGAGACATTTCTGAACTGTTAAGCACTGACGAGCCAAATCAACAGGCTTCAGTTAGCCTAGATGCCGTTTTGCCTGGAGAGGTACAGTCCATGCGTTGGATCTTCGAAAATTGGAATTTGGATACCATTGGAGAACACCAGAGTAACCGAAAACTGACGGAAGAAGAAGCTGTACTCGGTGGTAATGTTAAAAACACTTCTTTGATGTTTAAAGGCCAGAAATCCAACAGTGGTGAAAGATCCTCATCTACCCTACATGGGGAAGATCAGACAAAGGGAGACGTTAAGACAGCTTTGTGGTTATTTGAAACCCAGCCACTTGACTCATTAAATAAAATCTACCCTGAAGATGCTGATGTCCAGCAAGCAGTCTTAAAGGACCCAGGCGAAAAAGGCGACGTGAAGGGAACCAAAATTCTATTTGAGACACAATCACTAGATGAAGTTGGTCGATGCAACTCTATAGAAGAAGATAACATTCTTCAACTTAAATCGGAGATACAAGAACTCAAGGGAGAGGTGAACAA
This sequence comes from Eleutherodactylus coqui, assembly GCF_035609145.1. Taxonomy (NCBI): domain Eukaryota; kingdom Metazoa; phylum Chordata; class Amphibia; order Anura; family Eleutherodactylidae; genus Eleutherodactylus; species Eleutherodactylus coqui. Next base: position 118,042,833 of record NC_089848.1, read on the forward strand.
GACAATCAAATACTTCCAGACCGAGCCCTTGTGTGCAATTAGAGATAAAACTGGAAATGTTCACGAGATTAAGTCTATTTGTAGGGAAGAAACGCAAAGCAATGATGTAAAGGCAGCCAGATGGTTGTTTGAAACTCAGCCTTTGGACACGATTCATAAGGACACATCTAAAGTCCAGGTGATTAGAGGAATATCATTGGAGGAGATAGCCAAAGGAGGAGTAAATGCAACCAAATGGATATTTGAAACTCAGCCCCTAGACACCATAAAAGAGACCCTAGACGAAGGAGTGTTTCAACCCTCTGTTGACGCTGTTCAAGGTGCAGATGTGAGCAAGCAGTGCACGATCTTTGAAAAGCAGACCGTTGACTCCATAAATGATAGCACTGATAGTAAGTTCGCTGCCGCAGAAGAAATATTGCCAGGAGATGTGAAGTCCACACTGTGGCTCTTTGAAACACAACCAATGGAAATGCTCAAAGGCACTTTGGAAGTCGGCCAATTAAAAAAGGTTGAACTATTAAATGAGGAGAAAGGAGATGTTCAACAAAGGAAGCATGTGTTTGAGACATGTTCTCTAGACAAAATTACCAGCAAAGAGGACGAATCAATGGGACAATATGTAAAAGGAGCAGAAGACATCATAAAGGGAGATGTGAAGTCATTCAAAAACCTATTTGAAACACTTCCACTTGAGAGCACAAGAAACCGTAAAAGTGTCCAAGTCTCTAATCAGAATGAAATTAAGTTGGGGAATGTGAAAGCAAGTCAAGCTTTGTTTGAAAGCACACCGCTTTATGCCATAGAAGATAGTTTGGGCAATTACCATCAGGTCACATCTGTCAGTCGGGAGCAAATAATCAGTGGAGACGTTAAAAATTACAAGTGGATGTTTGAAACAAAACCACTGGATCAGTTTAGTGAAAGTATCCAAAAGGTAGATATTATTAAAGGGATCACGAAACAAGAAATTATGGCCGGTGATGTCGGGACAGCCAGATGGATGTTTGAGACACAACCTGTTGATGTCATTCATCCCGATAAGAATGGGAGAGATGAACAATGCACAGCCCAGAAAGAAGACTTACAAAGAGGTGATGTTACCAAATGTCGATGGCTCTTTGAGACCCAACCTATTGACATCTTATATGATAAATCAGAGAAAAAATGTGAGAAGGAGCTTCCTGTTCAAGGTGATGTTAACTCATACACTTGGATGTTTGAAACTCAACCACTTGATTCCATCAAAGACTCTGAAGAGCGATATATAAAAGTAAGCATTGCTTCCCAAGACAACCTGGAGGGGGTTAATGTACAAACAACTAAGCATCTATTTGAGACCGAATCTTTAGACAGTCTTTCTTCTACAAAAGAACAGCAAAAACTGATAAGGTATTCGAGTCGTGTTGAAATTCAATCTGGTGAAGTGTCCAGGGTGAAAGAGATTTTTGAGTCAAAGCCAAATGCCTGTACCCCCTCTCAGAAGACAGACATTCCCGAAGAAGAAAACATACCAGCTGGTTCAGTCAATAAATTCACTTGGCTGTTTGAAAACTGTCCAATCGACTCTATAACAGTTCATGAAGATGGAATTCAAGAATTACCTCCTGAAAAGGATATAGAAGGCGGAGACATTGAAGGAAAAAAGTTTATCTTTGAGACCTATTCCTTAGATCAGATCCACCAGGACTCCTATGAGAAAGAGATAAATAAAGTACAAGAAGCTGTTACTAAAGGAGACGTAAAGACCTGTACTATGCGTTTTGAAACAAAGCCATTATATGCAATCCAGGACAAAGGAGGGCGATACCATGAGGTGAGATCCGTAAAGAAGGAAGAAGTTCAAAAGGGGGATGTGAGGGGTGCAAAATGGTTGTTTGAAACAAAACCTCTTGACATGATCAATAAGGATGAAGAAGTTTTCGTCATTAGAGCAGTAACACAGGAAGATATTGAAAAGGGCTGTGTCAAGGCTGCCCGGTGGAGATTTGAGACAGAGCCATTGGATTCCATTACTGACACTGAAAAGCACACAACTAGGGCAGTTGATGATATACAGAAAGGTGAGGTCCAATTAAATAAGCAGCTGTTTGAATCACAACAAGTCAACCAGAAGAAGTATGTAAGATTGGTCAGTGTCAGCGACGTACAAAAGGGAAACGTTAGGACGTCTACATGGCTCTTCGAAAACCAACCTATCGATTGTTTGAAAGGAGACGATCAGGAACATTGCGGTATCGTAAAAGTGCAAAGAGAAGACAATCAAAAAGGGGATGTCAAGCGATGCACATGGTTATTTGAGTCTCAACCTTTAGACAGCCTGAAAGATACTGAAAGCTCCGCAACTCCTCAAGCTATAGAAGGGATTCCTAAGGCCAATGTGAAGAGTACAACCTGGCTGTTTGAGAGTATGCCACTAGATAAATTCGACTCTGAAAGCTCCAATAGTATCAAACAGAAAGAAGTAAATGTAAAAGACACGCTCGATGCTTTCCTTTCCCATAATATAATTCAGCATAAAGGAATAGTCATCGAGAACAACAACGGTGGAAACGTCAAGATGATAAAATATCAGTTATCAACACAGACAGCGACTGATATTCAGAAGGAAGAAATTGTGGGGGGTAACCTGCAGAGAATCCTAATCCAGCTCCTCCACAGAGCCGATGTAGAAGCCCACGGCCTACTGGTGGAGGAAAACTGCAGTGGACAAATCACCGCAACCAAACTGAAACTTCTAAATCCTCTTCAGTCCACAGAACAGGAGGAAGAAAATGTCAGAGATGATGTCTCCAAAGCCCTTAAGATATTGGTAAATGAAGATACTTCTATAAAAACTGGTATCATCATGGAGGAGTCAGAAAGCAGCTCGGTCAAAATTATTATCTACGCTCTGTCCTTACATTGTAAATTTAACATGGCGCAAGGGGATATTCTCAAAGGGAATGTCAAATCCACAATTGGGAATCTTCTTGCATGTGGCCAAGAAAACAAATCGAGGAATGCAGTGACTCGGGAGCAAAACGAGAAAGGAAATGTGCAGTTATTCACAAGCTGCATTGAAAAAGGTGATCTTGAATACTTGAAAAATCTTCAAGCAGAGTCAGAAGTGGATGCTCTTACCTATTCTCAGAGCGAATCTATGCAGCAAGAGGCAAACGCCAAGCAATGCATGCAGTCAACTCATCAGTCAACTGGATGTGTCTTTGTTACGTCCACCCCCGTGTTCCAACCTGTACAACTTCATGTGAAAGATTGTCCTGTGGATGGAACTACAGGAGGCCCAGATGCCCAAAAAGTTTCATCTGGATGCAAAATAGAAAAAAGGAACATCAGTCTGAGTAATACTGCGGAAAATAACATCACGGTACAAAAAAGTACAGACGCCACGCAAACATCTGGAGGACAGAACACCTCTACACTGGATAAAAAGTTTTGTGTTGTCGGCTCCAACTCTAATACCTTACAAAACAACAGCACCACAAGCACCGATCTACAAGCTGCAATGTTGGATCTGAGACAGGCGACAGCTGAAGCTAGAACCATCCAAAAACAAGTACAATGCAAGTTACAGAACAACGTGCAAGAAATACAAGTGACCAGCAAGGAAGCAGAAAGAAACATAAAGCAGCCAGTTCAAGCAACATTGTGTCAAGAACGTGCAACAGTAACACAAACAGCAAGTCTGATGACCACTGTTAAAGACACACGGATGTCCTGTGCAAGTCTTCAGACATCGTCATCAGCCACCAAAAAGGTCAGTGTTTCTAAGGAGGAGAAAGCTTCACTTGAGAATAAAGAAATCATTAGTGCAGAAAGTAGCAACATTAAAACCGACGCTGAGCCCCCCAAACAAGCCAAAAACTATTTAAATCCCTTTAGTGATTGTGACTATAAGACACAAATAGAACAAGAAGAAAGGGATGAAGATATTGTCAGGGGAGATGTAAAGGCAGCAATCAGAGCATTACAGAATGCTTCAAAAGAGCAGAAAGAGATAGAAAAGGAAGAAGTCGTAAAAGGTAATTTATCATCCACCCTTGAATTGCTTCACAAGTCTAATGTAAATGTGTCAAAGGGAGACTTTAAAGCAGCTATGATATACAGAAATGCAGGGCAATCGTATGCGGCGTGTAAAAGGAACTCTGATGTTCAGCATATCAAAGATCAGGCTATGGCAAAGTCAATGCAACCATCTGATAATGACTCTCCTCCTTCTCCAGCTCCTGTGACTGAACCAGAAAAGTGCCAAGTCAACCCAAGTAATGTAGAAGCAACCAGAGATGGCTTTGTAAAGGTGACTAATCCAGTGCCAAATACTCAAGATTTCATTGCAAAGGCCTGTGGAAATACAGTAGATGAAAATGGTAATACCTCTCAAACCTGCCCGATGGTGCAAAGACAAAAGCCAGCACTACCACCAAAACCAAAGCATTTGTTACCAGGTGTACGGCCACCACCTAGACACAAAAACAAGGCCTCCTTGACTGCACCATCATCTCCAACTTCTAGGCCTTCAACTCCATCTGATGAATGTCATTTTAAAGGCATAACAGAGATCGACAATATGGCGGTACAAGTCCAGGCTTCAAGTAACATCCAGAATACTTGTGTTTGTCCTCCTGCAAACAGAAGTATGGAATCTGAGAAGAACACCCTTCACCATGAACACATACTATGCAGCCAAAACCATGAGATCACAAGTAAAAATCAGACCCACCAAGGAGAAAGAGTGATTAAAGCTGATCAAAAAGACAAAGACGATGCATTAAATGAATGCGCTGCTTCTTCAGAGTTTAACCTAGTTACTCATGCCGTGCCAGAAGACCACTTAGGACCAAGATCAGAAAAAGACAAAAATAAACCAAAGTTGCCTGAAAATCTAGAAGGTGAAGAGTTGTCATCAAAGATGTCGGCATTTGATGTGACACAAACAAGAACCGATGTTAATCATGCCGATAACAAGGATGTAGTCATGAGGATCAAGCAAAAAAAGGAATCCGAAGATGCAAGACGTCAACGATTATCAGTTCATATGGATGAAATAATGAAGGACAATGTAAAGGCGGCAACAGATATTTTTGAAAATTTGAGAAAACAGGATGAGTTGGAAATGATTTTGAAAAAAGTAAAAGAATTGGAAGAGGAGACCAGCAGTGCTGATGCAAAGTCCATGAAGGGGTTATTTGAGACTGTTCCAGATTGGGTAGTAAGCTCAAAACAGAAAGAATCCCCTCTGCCTAAGCAGGAAGAAAGACAGAAGGATGAAAAACGTGAGCTAGAAAGGGAAGATTCTGAAAGTGTCTCATCCGTGGAACTTGCCTTTGAGGACCTCGAAAGGGCAAGTGAAGAAATCAAACATTTAAAGGAGCAAACCCTGGCAAAAATTTTAGACATTGAGGAAACAATTAAGAAAGCACTTTATGCTGTGTCCAACTTAAAATCTGATTCTGACATTGTAAGTCTTTCAGGTCTATTCCGCGAATCTTTAGGAACATCTAGCAATACTTCCAATAATATAAAAAAGATCAGTATTGTCTCTAGTAAAGCAAAACCTGAAAAACCAACACAACTTTATGAACTTAAGTGTACAGAAGCTGCAAATCAAGAAAAAGCAGAAAGCAAGAAATCAGAGCTGGAGGTGACTAGTGGTGTCTCCAGTCGACTTTCTCCTACATCTCCTTCTTTCATCACCATAGAGTCTGCGGCCAGAAAGATCTCCCAGCAGAGCAGCAGTTCTCCACCTTCTTGTGTAGATTCAAAGCAGAACGGAGGCACGTCCCAAGATATACATGGCACAAAAGGCCAGAATGAAGTAAATTCCCTGGAGAGTTTAGATCCTTTTCAGCAGTGGAATATAAGTAACAATGGACAAGGATTGTCAACCGGATCACTTGGCATTCCAGTAGTTTATGTACAAGACCACAATTCATCATCAAGTCCCAATTCTCAAAGGCAAAAAAGTGTCTTAGAGTTAAAAACTGGGTCAGAAAGTCCCAAAGTAATTGGAACAACAATAGTTACTGAGAAATATGAAGAATTTGATCAGTATGGCAACAAAGTCGTAAGGTCCAAGACATCCACCACCGTTACAAAACAGTCAGACACTCATAGTTCTTCGACATTCGAGTTTGTATCTTCTCCTCCTCGTTACGAGGTGACTGCTTCTCCTCTTCTTAGAAGACATATCATCTCCTCTGCAGACAATTCCAGTAACAAAGGAAATGAGACTGGTGTAGTATTTGTCACTTTTGGTAATTCAAAACCAGCTCAGAAATGATGGGATCTTCTGTGATCAGACATTATGTAGACCAACAACATGGGTCACTATAATCTTAACTTGCACGTCTCCTAGTTCTTTTCAGTGGACTATTCTGTGAAGGCCTCTGGGTCAGAGCATTGTATTACTACATATTCTTCTTAAGCACAATAACTAAGCAGGCGTTAAGGCTGCAGGGTGAGACTTTGAACTTGGTATGGGGCATAAAGCTGGCCTCCACCATAACCATGTACACTTGGCCACTTATGCATGCTTTTTTCTCAATTGGGGAAGAACCCCTTCAGCAGAGGTTTACTAAATTCCCAGTGGAAAACAAGTAGACATTTTGAAGTCTCCTGAAGTTCACTATACTTGGGTACAGCCAGGAGACCCCCATACACATTAGACCATTGGCCACTCCCACCAAAATTGCTGGATTTGGTCAACTTTTATGGCCAGTTTAATCCAGATTACAATTAACTCCTACTGTTTTCCACTCAGTTAGGAAAAAGTAGTCCCATAATGCTTGAGGAGTTCCCGAAGCGTTATGGGACCTCATTCTCTTTGACTTAAATGCAGTATGTTATTTGGCTTCTTTTGGGCATCCTACATTTTATATATTGGATGCTCAAAGGAAATACAGTATTTATTGCCTTTTATGGTTGAGCTTGGTGATGGGTGGATTTGGGTGGAATTTGCCCATAGAAAGGTTTCCAGGCACATGGCGGTATCTTATAACTGATGAATCTTGAGACGATGCTGATTACATTTCTTTCTTAACTCTACCATAGTGCTAAGATTTTGTATGCTTTTCTTAACATGATGGAATTTTAGAACATTACGATATTGGAGATCCTAATTTATTATTTATAAAAAATTTTTTTTTAGAGTTTCTGCCTAAATACGGCATTTCTAGAAATCTTCACTTTGTATAGTACTTCTTTTATAAATGTTATCACCGCTGTCTGTGACAAAGCCGTTGTTTTTCATGTTGCATAATAAAAATACGTATTTCAATTAAATCTGTGTGTGGTATTTCTACCCTGATTAGAGCTGGTGCATATACAGTAGAACAATGTGTGTATGGGGTATTTATGAGGATATTACAAGTACCACTTGGCATTTACACCTTCTGATGAGAAGAGGAACTGCTTTTTTTGCTTTATAACTATGACTTAAAGGGGTTGACCCACTTCTACCTGTTTTGCTGCAGGAAGAACAAGGCTCCATATATTGCCAGTGGCCAGAGTTTGTATCACAGGCTGAGTCCTAATGAAGTGCAAGGCACTCAGCCTGCAGTACCAACCCAGGCCACTGTACACTGTATGGAGCATTCTTCTTCCTGCAGCAAAACAGGTAGAAGTGGGTCAACCCCTTTAAAGGACATCTTCAATGAACAGAAGTGAAAAGGGGCTACAACCTTCAGCTCAGTGCACCACATATGCAATGGTTGGGGTCTAAGCTGTGGCCCCTCCAGCCCTTGTTCTCCCTAATAACCTTCTGCCTGGCCAAGAACCCCATCCTGGACCCCTCCATAAATGTCATACGTTTGTCCTATGTAGATGCTCTGTGCAAAGCTTGTCCTGTCATATCCAGTGAGTGTGTTGCACAGCTGCGGCACTTGAGAGGTTAACTCCAATAAAATCACTGCCTGCATGTAAATGTATTAGTCTGTCATGTCATGTGGTGTGAGTGACGGTATAAGTAGGAGTGATTGAGAGCGGGAAAAGAGTTCTATCTTCAATCTGCGAGTGCGATCTTGTTCAGGGACCCAAGAGAGACACAGAGCCACATGGAAGCACCTTCAGCTTTCATGTAGGTGAAGATGGAAGAGGAGGAACGATATCCGTAGCGTTTGGAATGTGGATGTAGGCGAAGTGAGTCCCGTCAGCAGAGAGAGTCCTACCAAAAGTTCCAAAACAGGTATCCATTCACACTACAATCTTTTCCTGTGCGTCCGTCCATAGTTAGGATCACCGCACAGAGGTACTTTATTGTGACACCCACGTGTCTGCCATGCGAGGTGTGTATTGGCTAAGCCTCCTTTTAATAATTGTCTGCCAGAGTGTCTGCTGAGTGACCCCCTACCCCTCTTCCTCCTCTAGAGTGCTCCCAATCCGGGACCTGGTGACATACAGATAACGTGGACTGTAGGACCGTATTCATCCTGTGTATCCTCCCTACAAGTTATTCCAAAGTAAAAGTTATACCGGGCCCTAACCGTTCCTAGGGACCCGAGGTACTAGATACAAGTCTCTGTATTTATTTTTTCGCTATATAGAATACCGGTGTGTGGAAACGGTGGCGTCACGAGTGATAAGTACTACTACTCCCTGCATCCCGTTTATTGGCATTCCTTATCATAGGGGTGTCGAAGCTGGTTTGCAAATCTACACTGACCTTGGCTGCCCGGTAAGTGCCGCCGTGACAAGCCGGCATTTATCCCCCCCGGCTCTTCACGCTAGCCAGGTGTCCGGGGTCGCCCCTCTGGGGTGTTGCACATGCATTCGATAACTACTTTACTTTACCACAGTGAGAAGTCACTGTGGTAATAAGCCTGTCATGCAGTAGGGGTGGACCCACTGTGCCACTGGTCAATTTGGCTATGAAGTACTCTGGGGAGCAGCGCCTAGGGGTGCCTTGGTTTTCATACTTTAACCTCTTTTTGAGGGATCTGGTCTTTGATGCAGGGGTCTCTATGCCATAACCTCAAGAGCATTCTCAGTGCAGTGGCAGCTAACACAGAGAGGTTAGACACCATAGTGCAGTACCAGAGGGACAAGCCGTGACAATATCATAGGCAGGGTCAGGACAGGTAGACTTTATGGATAGACAGAGAGACAAGCAGAGGGACAGTCCAGGCAGCAAGCAGGCCAATGTAATCAAATAACTAGCCAAGGTCAGGACAGGAAAAGTAGGGAAAGCTGGGTGAAAAGGCATGAGTCAAGGCAGGAATCAATTAGCACCATAGGAGGACCAAACAGAACCTATTGCTCAGGCACCCTCCAGAGGAGGAAGGTACATTAAATACCCAGGGAAATGCCTGGATAAGTTAGGGATGGGAAAGCTGGGTGCACTTCCTATGGCCAACCCTAACAGCTGGAGTGAGAGCATGGCGCTGTGGCAGAGAGGTGGCAACAGTTGCCGGTGACCATGTCCAATGGGCAAGAAACGTAAGTGGAGGCACCACCTGCAGCTTCAAGCACCCATTGCAAAGCCATTGGTGATGAGAGGGCATAATGACCCCCTCTGTGCTTCCCTGCAACTTTAGATTGTAAGAACAAGGAAAATCAGAAGGAGTATCTTGTATTCATATTCATTTATTGGATTCACGTCTGGACTTCTCCTTCCTGCTGTATACACTTCTAGACTCCTACTTCTCCTTCCTCCTGCTGGATCCATTCCTGGAATACTACTTCTCAGGGTTGTTGGATCCACTTTTGGACTTTTACTTCTCCTTTCTGTGGAGCCACTTCTGGACATCACCTTCCTGTTGTGTCCACTTACGACTTTGACTCAAAAAGCTGCGCTGAAAACTGCCACAAAAATCTGTATGTTCTTTGCAAACTGGGTTCCAGTGAGGTGTCAGTAATGGGTAAAGTTAAAAGTGCGCCTACTGGTATTTTATACCATCGCCGGCTGTTCGTAAAACATTTCCAACATTTTTTTTACTCTTCCAATGCATCTAAAAAAATGAAGCAACTCTGCAAATAGTCTTAATTAACAATTCCCATCTTTTGGTGTATACAGCTCCTAGGCAGACCTAGGCGTCTCTATGGTAACAGACTACAAACAAACCCTTTGTAGTCTCATCCTGCAATCATACTCCTTTCCCTGTGTATAAGTAACTATTATAGATACAAGATATTATTATTGTACTTGTAGTCCCTCTGCATTGTATCTGTATTAGTGTACCTTATATATGGGGGCACGGACCATGCTGTCACACAAATATTTGCATAGACAGTTGAAGATTTTGACTACCTTCATCATGACTACAGATGAGCGAGCACGCTCGGATAAGTCAGTTACTCGAGCGAGCCTCGCTCGTCTCGAGTAACTGCTTACTGGTCCGAGCGTGCTCAGGGGGGGGGAGGGGCAGTGGGGGATAGCGGGGGGAGAGAGAGAGAACCCTTCCCCCGAGCACGCTCAGACCAGTAAGCAGTTACTCGAGACGAGCGAGGCTCGCTCGAGTAACTGACTTATCCGAGCGTGCTCGCTCATCTCTAGTCATGACCCTTTGCTCTTCCCATTTCTAAGTGTTGGCTTTAAATAAATCGCCATGTTTCTAAAAGTATTTATTTCAGTGGACAGACTCGGTTCAATGCGTCGTGGCAGACAGGCAGTAACAACCATATGTCCGCTGGAGCCATGTTCATTTACTTACAAGACACAAGTGCACAAAGATTTTACCAAATGCCGTCCAGCTATCGGTCGGTGAGTTCCCTATTAACACACGGCTCACCCATTAACGTCACGGATGCCGCATGAAATTTCTAATCGCCGTGTGCTTGGGAACATCGTAAATTGTTTCATTAATTACAGGCCTTCATAAATAAGTCCACGCAGGACGGCGACCGTCGCTGCGCCATCATGATGATGCCAAAATCAAAGCCAGGATCCTGGTCTTCACAATCTCAGTCAAACTTTGCTAATCCTTATAAACGAGTTCCTTTCTGCAGTCTTGAAGGGTCCTCTTCTACCTCTTGATGGTTTTCATGTATGAGTGTTTCTTTTGGAAGGGTATGAGCGCTGAAAGAACAGAACATTCAGGCATGAAGCTTTAGGCAAACTTCCATGGCATATTTTATACATTTACATGGCACAGACTTATTCCGCGGCGCCCTACATCACTTCATATACCCATTGGGGTCAAAGTCTAAGTTCACGTATCGGTATGTTTTTTTGGAGTATGTGAGGAAACCCAAGCAAACAAGGGGAGAACATACGAACTCCATCTAGATGTTGTCCTGGGTGGAATTTGAACCTACGACTCAGCGCAATAAGGGCTCCCACCCACTGGCGTTTTTTTCTCCACTGCGATGCGATTCTAAAGTTAAAGTCTCGCATCGCAGTGCGAGAAAAACACAGGCAGATATCCCAAAACCGCTGGGATATCGCTGCAACATCGCCAGTCTTTTCAATGGGGCCAGCGGCAGCAGCGCTAGCCCCATTGAAAAGATATGGAGAATGCCGCGGACTTCTGCCACAGCTGTCACAGGAGTTTCCTTCATCTCTGCGGGGACCGTGGGAATGAAGGAACCCTCTGTCACAGCTGTGACAGCTGTGACAGCTGTGGCAGAAGTCAGCGGCATGCTATCCCATGCCGATCCCATTGAAAGCAGTGGTTTCTGACAAGCCCTGACAAGCCCAAGCCTTGAAATAGAAGCCCTTCCCCGACAATCATAAAAAAGTGGCTAAAAAAATAATAAATAAGTTACTCACCTCTCCTGCTGTCAGCCGCATCCTCCGGCTGGCTCCCCGGCACTGCTACTGAGCTCTTTCAGCAGACGGGGATTTAAAAATCCTCGCCTCCTGAAAGGGCTGTGCAGATTGGCTGAGGGCTCAGCCAATAGCAGCTACTACTTAGCTATTGGCTGAGCGCTTAGCCAATGACAGATAGCTTTTAGCTATTCATTCATGAATAGCTAAGATATTGCAAGTTCAATCCCTGCATGATTCAGGTAGCCGGCTCAAGGTTGACTTAGCCTTCCATCCTTCCGAGGTCGGTAAAATGAGCCCCCAGCTTGGTGGGGGATAATAAGTAATAATTACCTGAAAGCGCTGTGGAATAAGTTGGCGCTATACAAATAACAAGATTTATTTATTCAGATTTAAAAGCCCTTAATAGGGATTTATCATGTCACATGAGCCCTATAAACTAAGTGAACAACTGCCTGTTTAGACGAGCCGATCCCTTGTTCAGTTTTTCTGCATGCAGAAACTGAATGATGAACCAGAAGCAAACAAGTTTTCATTTGTCGATAGGTTGGGGTGTACATTTACACTGAACAATAGGTTTCCTGTAAAAGGGCCCTAAGGCAGCGCTCGGGCCATTGAGCAGACTCCTTTGGTACTGTTGTATCTTGTCTCCACCGGAACTATGGGTAGAGACAAGGGTTTGTTTAGGGGGAGTGTCATGGAACGCCCACAGCTGCCGATTGGCTAGCTCACATTCCTCGTGGCTCGGGCGCTGTCATTCTCCCTTGCCCTCCCATCTTCCACGGTCTAACATAAGATCCCTTTGCGCCTCCTGTCAGTGTTTCTGCCGCTTCTCCTTCTTCCATCCCGCCTCCAGCGCTGCCTTTCCCCCAGGCACTCTCCCTGCCGGCCTCCCATTAGCGATGCACTCTCTCCGGCCCTGTCAGTCTCCTCCATCACCAGCGGTGTAACAGCCTGTCAGCTGTCACTTTCCCCAGTGCTCTGCCTTCTCCCCTCCATGCTCCAGCGCTGTCTGTCCTCCACTATAACTCTCTCCGCCGGCCTCCCATCAGTAATGAACTGTCTCAGGTGCTGTCACTCTACGCCATCTTCGGCGGTCCAATAGCCAGTCAGCTGTGACTTTTCCCGGAACTCTGCGTTCTCCCCTCCCTGTTCCGGAGCTGTCCATACCTCACTGTGAATGTTGCCGGCTGCTCTGCTCTCTTCAGCGCTGTTATATCAGCTTCTGTCCAGGCAGGCAACCATTGCAGCTGGCCCTGCTGTCTGTGTCCCTGTCCCCCAATGGCCGTCAGCTCTTCAATATACAAACTTCTGCCGCTGTCAACGTTAATGGCCCCACGTTCCCTACCTGGTGTGTGCCGGCCGCTGTTGGCAAGTTAGCCAATCAGCAGTTGTGGGTGTTCTGTTAAACTCCCCCTGGACAAACCCTTATCTCCATCCATAGTTCCGGTGGAGACAAGATACAACAGTACCTACTCCTTCTCTTCATTGTGTGCACACAATGTCCTCTCATTATGGATGGTATTTTTGCTGCAAACAGTAAAGAGAGGGAGTTCACTTAATGCATCAAGTGCCTTGTGGATGGACAGCGAGAATATGGGGAGACAGATGAGTAGAAAGTCACATTCCCGGACTTGCGCCCCTGTCCTGTAAGTGCATAACCCTAGTCTATGGGGCTCATAAGACGCAATAGGTCCCCTTTAAAGGGGAATTCAGATTTGTTTTTTTGCAGTACTGAAAGACAACTCAAAATGTTTATTGATTTTTATGCAGCATGAGCTGCTGACTGTTTTATCCCTTTAACCAGACGTACGTAGATGTTCCCATTCTATTGCATGCCAGTGTCAGGTGACTGACGAGAACTCATGTGTCATCTCTGCAGTCCAATGTTATAACCTGTCAGACCTTCCGACGGAGCACAACTAGATTTACCTTGGAACGCCATTGGCTTCTTGAGCGTGATCTTGAAGGTCCTTGTTTAGTGTCTCTGGTAATAGGAAGCAGAGGAGACCTCCGATGATGGGGCCACTGCCATAAATGGCCATCGGTATAGCCGAGTGATACCTATCCAGAAGAATAATAAGTGGAGCAATGATCCCAGCGACTCGGGCTGTCATGGAGCAGAGCCCCACTCCGTTTTGCCTGGGAACAGACAAAATGTCACCATGAGGCATCACAATTACATTGTTTAGGCTCTAACATATCTTCAATGAAAATGGAAATCTGAGGAAAATTTCGAAATTTCCCTAACCTTTCTGGTTATTGTCATTATCCCAAACGTCCATATACAGGGGGTGGACAAAAATATGTAAACACAGTATGAAATGCATCCCTTAAATTACATGGGATTATAAATCATATTCCAATAAGACATGTAGTGACTGATTTTAAGTAGAGGTACTAAGACACCGATGCTGCAGGGCACAAATAAACATCTGCCGGAGCAACAAGGTTCCATTGGTCAGGAGTTTGAGATACTCAGTTGCTGTTACCAGCTGGCTCCATAAACCTCCCAGAGCAGGGCAAGAGGTGAAGTAAACACAAATGTGGCGGGAAAGCTCTCAGCCAAGCAATCAAAAGGGCAGCTCAGTGCTAATGATTAAAACCCCATGCATTTCGTGCAGTATTTCCATATTTTTGTCCACCCCTTGTAAATCGTCAAACTGAACTCCAGTTCCTTTTTCGCTGACCTGCTCCAACATTGTGTTCCATGCAGCTTCAGATATCAACATTAATTTAAAAAGCAGCCGGGGAGGGCAAAAACTACATTTCCCACAATGTCTAATTGCCAGTTATTGATGAGTGCACATTCAGAATTGTACAAACTGTGTCGTCTTTACAGAAATTGAAGGCAATGATCAGTAAACAAGGAGAATACAGGACGTAACCGTTGGATACCAATGGAGAACTCAGTGGAGGGGGAGACCACAGGAAAAGCAATATCTCTGCCACTTTGTAAAAGAGGTTATAAAGTTATATTGTAAAATGACATGTTATCACCTTATGAAGCGGATAGCCTTGACTTTGAATCGCTGGAATACCCCTTTAACCACCCTAATACAGTGGCATATGCAGGTATCATGGTGGCACACTGAGTAGTAATGTAATGCCTCCGCATGCTACCACAACTTCTCTGCACACGGCTCTGCTCGCTCTACACTTTTCCGTCTACCTCTCACCTGATGATTGTGGGGAATAACTCTGCAGCGTAGATATAGCAGGTGGAGAAGGAGGCGGCAATGGCGAATTTCCCAATAACTGCGAGCGCGGTGATGACAATCGGTAATGCTGAAAGAAAAAAACATTTCACAACTTAGTTTCCAATTAAGGACATGAAAGTACAGTGTGATAAAATAATGAGAAGAGGAGGCAGAGCTAATATACAGTAAGTCCCTTTCACACGGGACGACTGTTGGGCGCAGAAGTTCCTGACGGTCATCCCAGCGACAATCATTCTTGTGCTTTTACAGAGGAGCGATCATCGCTTAGTGAATGGACGTCTTCCGGCCGCCCGCCTCCATTCACAGTAAACAGGCAGTAATTCATAGATGAGCGACTGCCTGTTTACATCGGGATGATAGTCGTTTGATGTTTATACCTGAAGAAACCAAAAGATGAACAATAAGTGAATGAATTCTCATTCATCGTTCAGATCCTGCAGGTATTTACAACTAATTAATATCGTTTGCAGATTCCCGCAATCAAAACCATAATTGGTCCATGTGAAAGGACCCTTAAAAGAAGGAGCCAGAACCAGTACTAAGACGATGCAGCAAGCGCTGGTTCAATCAAAAGCCACGTCCTGCAGCGCCATGTACAGCAGCCAAGGATGCATGCTTCCGGGCACGGCGAGAGGATTGAAGAGGCTGCCAGGCGGCACTACCAAATGCCAATTACACTGACAGAGGAGCTATTTGGTCCGCTCAGACAGCGGGGCCGATGACTAACTGTGGCGTACACTGCATTTACACTTCTTTATACTCTACATGTACGAGGGCGTACCAAAGAGAACCGGGAGTCTTCCTCCGGTGGTCGGGGGGTTACTAGTACCGGCTTCTGTTGCTCAGTGAATGTCTGCGGACCCCTTCAGAGGCGGTCTGCCAGCCGACGTTGTTGGGGAAGGTTGCATTCGGCTCCAGTGATTTTTTCAACAAGTTGTTCAGGTTTTCAGGTTGTTCAGTTTCCTTTTGCACTGCTCAAAGCACTCGTGAAAAAAGTCGCACAGAGCGAGATCGGATGAATACGGAGGGTGAGACCAGGGTGCGGTTCTTCGTAAAAAATTGCTGAACGCTCAGCGCTGTGTGTGCACACAGATGACCGGTCCTTCCACCATGACAACGCACCTGCCACACAGCGCTGAGTGTTGAGGAATTTTTGGTGAAAAATGACACCCTTGCCCCCCCCTCCGCCGTATTCATCTTTTCGCGCTCCGTACAACTTTTTTTTTTACAAGTGTTTTAAGCAGTGGAAAAGGAAATACCGTTTCACAGCTGCACGTTGTTCGTAGGAATCCACTATCACAAAATAGGCAAAACAACTCGTAAAAAAAAAAATCACTGGAGCCGAACGCAACGATCCCTAACAACGTTGGCCGGTGTACCGCCGCAGAAGGGGTCCGCAGACATTCATAGAGCAACAGAAGATGGTACTAGTAAACCCCCGACCACCGGAGTTAGGCTCCTGGTGCTGTGGGTGTCCCCTTGTATATATTCCATAGACATGGGTGCTGACCGTAACCACCAAACACCCTGTATTTCCACCCCCATATACCGTAATGTGCCGTATATTCCATAGACTTCTATACTAAATTGAATTCTATGTGAACATTTTAATCACCAGTTTTGGGCAGTTTTCCTGGAAAGACCCAATATTGTTCCCTAAAGTAAATCTCCTTTAAGAAGTGACATACGAAGGGCATCGCATCATGTCTTACTCTTTGGTATGGCGGTGATGATGAGACAGGCAGCTCCTCCCAGTAAGAGACACAGCAACTGACTTTGTTTCCGTCCAAGGATCTCCACCATGAACATGGATCCAAGACGAGCGGGAATTTCTACCGCTCCGAATATCAGCTGCGTGAGATATATGTCCAGCCCGAAGCTGCCAACATTTAGACTTAGACCGTAATACACCAGACTGTTCACAAACCTGCAGATCAGAAACCGACAACGAAACTCAACATGAAATAATATAATGACGGAGGCTGCTACAATAAGCGTCATATAGTATGCAGGGCTGCAAAAAGACATATGTCCATCCAGTTCAGCCTATTACCCCCAAGTGGCATCAGATACGGGCTTCCTGCAGTACAGGGGGGCCTTATCTTCTGGGTTCCCCACTAGACAGCAGTACTTGCAGGGCTTAATAGGCTTAAATAAGGACCAGGTGCTGCATGACAACTATTAGCAGCCTTGAAAAGTAAGGTTCTCACCCGCAGCACAGGGGTCGCCCCAATTATGGGTCAGGCTAGAGATATGCAGCGCCAAAACAGGAGACCAAACCAGAAGGGCTCCAAAATTGTAATCCAGTAATAGAGTAAATGGCAGCATATGCTTGAGGAAGGCCATCACGGCCAAAACGTCGCTTTTCATGTGATGGGGCAATAAAGGACTTTTTTGCACTATTTACATCTGCATATGCTGCCATTTACTCTATTACAGGATAACCATTAGCAACCTGTGATCACATTGCTGGGGGGCTGATGAGTCCCCATAAGTGCCCGACAGTCGTCCCAGCAGTTAGTGATCCTGTGCCTTTACATGAGAGCAATACTTGTTCAATGAATGGAAGCGGAACGGGCTGCAGATCTCTTCTAGCCGCCCTCCTCCATTCATTGAGAACAGGCAGTTTTTCATAGAGGAGCGACTGCCTGTTTTAGGTGAGAAAAACCAAGCAACTCCGACAAATGAGTGATTCTCCCTCACTTACCCAGTTGTGCCCCGTAATCGCTCCTTTGTCAGCCAGTATAAAAGTAACCTAAGGCCGGCTTCCCACCCCTGGCTAATGGCTTAGATTGCGGCCATTGAAGGTGGATGTAAGTGGTGACACTGCTTAAAGAGGCTTTTCAAGTCATTTTTTATATAGTTTTGGCCCCCCATGCACACTCAGTGTGGCACCAGATCTCACAGGTGACGTCATCCAACCAGCAGACCCTGTGATGTCACATAAACCAGTCTCATAGGCTGCTAATGTAGAATCCACGAGGCCGATTTACAGGACATCACCGTGACATCCCTGCTGGGCCTTCTATTGGCTGTAGAACTCATGTGGGTAAACAACCCATGTGACCGCTGCTGACGAATTATACAGAAGACCGGATTGGCGGCTGATGAGCAGCGCACAGCGGGAGGTGAGTATATGTGGTTTTTTCCTTCCCCCACTCTCACCACTGAGAATTTGGAAAATTCCTTTAATACCCACCTTGACGTAAATGGATGTTACAAAGGGGAGGAGTTAAAGGGCGTGGCCTTTCGTTCTAAGCATTTTCTTCATTACTCGCTTTTGTAAATCGGCTTGGTTAAAGATCTCGGCTGCGTGTTCCCAACAGACCGGCGTGTGTCCATGTAAACCCTACATACCTTGCCCCTTGACTCAGGCCCCCTTACATCAGTCCCTTACTAACCTACCAAACATAGGCAGGCAAGCATTAGTGGATGAATGAAAAGCCGTATGACTGCCGGATCAGAGTACTCGGGTCCGTCATCTGGGGACACAGAGCTCTGCATGGGAGCTGCATACACAAAATGGAAGGAGATGTTAAATCAAAACTATTCGTAAAGTCGTTTCACGTTTAACCCCTTGAGTGGCACGCCCGGAAAATTTCCGGGGCCGAGCTCCACTGCTCATAGCGATACTGCCCGGAAGATTTCCGGGCTATGTATCACTATGGGAGCTGCAGAGCACAATGCCACAAACTGTACAGTGTGCTCTGCCTGCACAGACCCACACAGAGCAGTGCAAGGGCTTTGAAAAACCAGCAGAAGATATTGCCGACATGTCGGCAATGTCCTGCTTTGTTTACAGGTTGCCATAGAGACCATCGGCTTGTCAAAAGCAAGCCGATGGTCTCTGTGGCAGGGAGAGCTGGTTGTTAGCTGTCAGAGGACAGCTAGGTACTAGCTTTTACAGCAGAGATCAGAGAAAACCTCCGATCTCTGCTGTGTTAACCCTTTACATGCTGCAGTCTATGTGACTGCAGCATGTAAAGGGTTGTCACTGCAGCATGTAAAGGGCTGTCACCATCGGACCTCCGGAATGTGATCAGGGGTCCTGATGGGTCCCTGTGGAAGTCCCCTATAGGGACAAAAAAAAAAAATTTTTTTTTTTTAAAAAAAGTAAAAAAATAAAAAAATAAAAAAAACACTTGTCTCCCTTTACTTTGTAAAAAATCAAAAATACAATCACACATGTGGTATCCCTGTGTGTCGTAATGACCCAGAGAAGGAAGTTAATACATTATGTAACCCCTTAATGACATGGCCCCTTTTTTTCTTTTTTCCCCATTTCTTTATTTCCTCCCCCCTGTTTAAAAAATCACAACTTGTCCCGCAAAAAACAAGCCCTCATATGGCCATGTCAATGGAAAAATGAAAAAGTTATGGCTCTTGAGACGCAACTGCAAAACTAGTTGAAATTCAATGATTAGACCATTTTAAAAAACCTGCCCTGGTGGGCACGACAGGGTGATAGGAAACCTGCCACTCAAGGGGTTAATTGACGGCGCACTGCAGGAATACTCAATGGCTGCCGAGGTTGAAGTATCCCTTATAGCGCTCGTCTCATGAAGACAACGCATTTACAAACTAACGTCAGCGATCCGCTGATTGAATTATTACACACTCACAGGACGGATGGACAGGCGTTATGATTGTGAGACTCGCCCTTCAACTTAAGGCCCTTTTACACGGAATGATAATCATTCAAAAAAATCGTTCAAATGAGCAAAAATGAACGATAAAATTGTTCAGTGTAAATGCAGCCAACTAAAGACGACCGATAATCCTTCGCTTGTGGCTGATCGTTCATTTTACACAGGCGCGTTCACTAATCGTTTGGTTTAAATACCGGTCATTCAGTCGTTCTCACTCATTTATACGGCGAATGTGAACTACTTCTTATCCTACCTAATAGTTGTAGTCATAGTATCTAGCAGTGGTATTAGTAGTATCCAGTAGTACTGAAATAGGACCCTATGGCAGAAGCCTCTGCCTCAGGATCAGGATCGGCTGGGGGGTCAGAGGCCTACCTGTAGCTCGGATTGCAGAGTCCTCCAAGGTCAACCTGGTTTCCCCATCATCTGACCAGCCCACAAATGGTCTCCCAGCCACCGTCTTGTCTCCCGCTGTAGGTAACCAGTTCTCCTTCCAGTTCCCTGGCTCGGCCTCATTTACGTCAGAGGCAGCAGAGCCGACATCCATTGTCCATTCTAAGTGACTTTATTATGGTGTAAGTGGTACTTGATTTCTCCGTGGGCGCTGGGGCGGCACAATCAGAGGAGCTCAGTTAATTGTCCCTGCCCCATTAGCTGCTGGGCCTTGGGGCTCTTTCACACGGCCATAGGCGTTTTTACATGTGCCCACCGGTGTGAGTGGGCACACAAATCTAACGTTTGTGCACCTGTTCAGACAGCACAGCCCCAGCACATATACGCCAAGCCCGCGATGCTGTTGGGCAAGGGGAGACAGCTTAGCTGTCTCCCCCTTCCCTCCCCCTCACTGGCTCACCTCCTTCCTTCCGGCTGTTTGCAATGGGAGGGGGCAAAGCTACGCTCCTGCCCCTTGCCCTCAGCCAGCCATGGGAGCATGGAGCTTAGTTCTATCCTGCCCCTTCCATTGCAAACAGCCAGAGAGAAGGAAAGAGGAGGCGAAAAGGGGGAAGGAGTTTAGTAGTCACGCTGCTAAATCCCTTCCACCTCCCTTCTCCGGCCGCTCTCATTGGCTCCCATAGGAGGCCATGCAGCAGCCGACATATTCCAGCTGGAAAGATAGTTCCAGGACTATCTTTCCAGCCCAGCGTAAAAGCACTTGGCGCTATATTGGCCGGCCGGGCACTTTTACATTGTGGGAATACGGCCATGTGATCTAATGCATTGGAATCCAGTGCATCAAATCGTAGTATATATCGGCCGGCCGTGAAAACGGTGGCCAATATACGCTCGTATGAAACAGGCTCTAAGGCTTAGAGTAGTGGCCCAGAGTTGGGATGTGTAGGAGTGTGTATATGTCTGTTGTATGTAAACTGTCTTTTGTACTTCTGTGAGTCTATGGTAATGCTAACAAGCTGTGTAGTCACAAAGTCTGTCTCTGGTTGTGTGTATTGGTCAAGGCAGGTCACTAAAGGGTCAATGTCTGATGTCTCTCTAACGAACTTTGTCTAACTTTATGTGTGTGACATAACGGTAAGTATATAGAAGTTAGGGGGAAGAGTTTTAGAGGAAAGAGACTGAGAGTTGACGAGTGCAGAGAGGTAGTCGGTGTAGGAGGACGTGTCAGCGGGAGGCTGAAGCTTGCTTTGCTGTCGCCTGTGCAGAGCCACGGGCTTATCTCATTTGCTGTGGGATATCGCCCCTCCGGGGTCCAAAGCTTCGAGTAGATGATTTCCGCTGTCACAAGGAGGAGAGAAATGATCAGTAAGTAAAGAAAGGCAGAGTCATGAGTTTCCACCGTGTCAGGAGAGAACCTCGGGGATCATCTGTTAGATAACTTAGACTGAAGACAACCTAGAATACTGAAGAAGAGTTACTCCTAAAAAGCGTGTGTAACAAAGTAGAGTTGAAAGGAAATCCCTGCTAGATTCTGTCAACATACTGTATTACTGAAGGAGGACTAAATGGAGTATGTGAGTAAAGAGAAAAACTAACTTCTTGTTTGTGGACTCTTTATTTTAAAGTGAATGACCGACTGCTTGTGAAGAGGTACTGGCGTCACGTGACAACACCGTTAAGGACATTCATCATCATTTACATTTGCCTGTTTATTTGCACTCTCCACGGCCGAGCTGGGCCCCGTTTTCCGCCATTGTTGGGGGAGAACATAGAGCCACTTGTGACATCCATCTAGTTTACCCTGTGGTCTTCCCTGCAACGGCCAACCTATGCTCGGTCGCCGCATTAGCACACATGGAGACACTCTGTAGACTTTCTCTACCTTGGACCTGACTCTCTATCCCTCTGCCAGGGGGCGAGAACCACCCTAAAAGTTATACCACTACCTGGTTACCAGGGTAACAGGGATTTTTGGTGTGCTGCGCCAGCCAGGGGTTTTCCTTCCCAGTGCCCATGAGGTACAGTTTTAGAACAAACATTATCAACAAAACAATATTTAAAAAGACAGTACACACAATAAAAACAAAATTTCCAGGGGCCATATGACACCCTCTTACAGTACCTCATAGTATTATTAGTAGCATCTATTAGTATTACCAGTAGCAGTAATAGTACCTAGTAGTAGGGCTACTGATATTAGTAGTATCTATTAGTAGTATTAGGAATATCTAGTAATAGTATATCTAGTAGTATGTAGTAGTAGTATATAGTAGCATTACTAGTATCTCATAGTAGCATTAGTAGTACCTAGCAGTAGCAATATCTGTAGTATCTAGTATTAGTAGCATCTAGTAGTTGTTTTAGGACTATCTAGTAACAGTATATAGTAGCACGTAGTAATATTATAGTAGCATGTAGTAGTATCTAGTAACATTATTATTATCCTATCTATCGCATCTCTAGGACACTCCAGTCCGTCCGCACTAAACAGTTTGCTGAGACCATTCAGTCCTCCCTGTCCCCTATTTCTCACCTCCCCTGCCCTAACCTGGCAGCCGAACACTACCACACCACCCTCAGCCGTGCCCTGGATGAAGTGGTACAGCCCGTGACTCGAGCAGTCAAACGCAGACCACAGCAACCCTGGCTTACGTCCCAAACGTGCTTCATCCGGCGGTGCTCTAGGTGCGCCGAGCGGCTGTGGAGAAACTCAAAGCTGCGGAGAAACTCAAAGCTGCTGGCAGACTTCCTCCACTTCAAATTCATGCTTAAAACTTATAACCTAGCCCCTCACCGTGCCAAACAAGTTTATTTCACCTCCCTTGTCTCCTCACTATCCCACAAGCCCAAACAACTCTTTGAGACCTTTCACTCCCTCCTCAGCCCCAAAGAACAGTCCCCTGTGACAGACCTGACTGCTGGAGAACTAGCTGCCTATTTAAAAGAAAAAAAAATGACAACAATCGTAAAGAAATCTCTGAAAGCTGCATGGTTAGCCCCGATCCCAGTTTCATCGGCACTGCATCCAGCATCTACTCACTATCTACGCTAGAACCAATGACAGAGGAAGAAGTCTCCAGGCTCCTTTCCGCTGCCCGCCCCACCACCTGCGCTAGCGACCCTCTCCCCTCTCACCTCCTCCGATCCCTTCCCCCAGCTCTCATTACTCACCTCACCACAATCTGCAATCTCTCCCTAACCTCTGGCACTTTCCCCTCCTCATTTAAACACTCCATCATATCCCCTCTGCTTAAAAAACCAACCCTGGACCCAACTGATGCTGCCAACTACCGACCCGTCTCAAACCTCCCCTTTATCTCCAAATTACTGGAACGCCTGGTCTACTCCCACCTCACACGCTTTCTCTCTGACAACTCGCTCCTCGACCCCCTTCAGTCTGGTTTCTGCTCTCTACACTCGACCAAAACTGCCCTTACAAAAGTAACAAATGACCTGATGACTGCAAAGTCGAGAGGTGACTACTCCCTACTAATCCTCCTTGACCTGTCTGCTGCATTTGACACTGTCGACCATAATCTCCTTCTCACTATGCTCCGCTCTATTGGTCTAATGGATACTGCTCTCTCCTGGTTCTCCTCCTACCTCTCTGACCGCTCTTTCAGTGTCTCCTTTGCTGGTTCTATCTCCGCTCCACTTCCTCTCGCTGTTGGGGTCCCCCAGGGCTCGGTCCTTGGTCCCCTTCTCTTCTCTATCTATACTGTCCCAATTGGACAAACCATCCACAAATTTGGCCTCCGATACCATCTCTACGCTGATGACACCCAACTATACACCTCCCCTCGTGAGATCTCTGGACCATTCCTCCAAAATATCACCGACTGTCTGTCCGCTGTCTCTAATACTATGTCCTCCCTTTTTCTCAAACTAAACCTCTCTAAAACTGACCTCCTTGTCTTTCCACCTTCCAACCGACCTCCCCTCAACATCTCCATTCCAGTGTCTGGCACCATCATAACCACCAGACGGCATGCCCGATGCCTTGGGGTCACACTGGACTCTGACCTCTCCTTTGCCCCCCACATCCAATCTCTGGCCCGAACATGCTGACTGCACCTCAGAAATATTGCTAAAATATGGCCGTTCCCAACCACGGACACGCTAAAGACGCTCATGGTCGCCCTCATCCACTCCCGGCTTGACTACTGCAACTCGCTACTCATCGGCCTTCCCCGCACTAGACTCGCTCCACTCCAATCCAAATGGCAGCTAGGCTCATTTTTCTATCCAGTTGTTACTCAGACGCCTCTGCATTATGCCAGTCACTGCATTGGCTGCCCGTCCGCTGCAGAACTAAATTTAAACTCTTCACCCACAAAGCTCTGCATGGTGCTGCACCCGCATACATCGCCTCCCTACTGTCAGTACACCACCCAGCCCGCTCACTCCGATCGGCTAACACACTCAGACTAAACACCCCTGTAATACGAGCCTCACATGCTTGCCTACAGGACTTCACCAGAGCAGCACCCATCCTCTGGAACGCTCTACCCCAAGGCATCCGGACAATTCCCGATGCACGAAATTTCAGATGTGCCTTAAAAATGTACCTCTTCAGGGAAGCATACCAAATCCCCTGACCTAGTCCCTCGCCCCTCCCTATGGCTCCTCACACGTTTGCCTTCTAATAATTGATCTCCACATGAAATTTCCTATTGCCTGTGTTCCCCACCCCCTGCACCTCCTGTACCACCCTCAACCCATTTGTGTCTAACCCAATGTACCTCATATTGTAATTGTTGTATTGTTTGCATTTATCCATGCCTGCCAGCACTGCGGAATAAGTTGGCGCTATACAAATAAAGATTATTATTATCTAATAGTTATATTTGTAGTATCTATTAGTAGTATTAGTAGTAAGCAGTAGTAGTATCTATTAGCATTATTAGCATCTAGTCGGTGCATTAGGAGTATCTAGTAGTTGTATTTGTAATAACTAACAGTAGTATTAGTAGTACTAATAGTATTCACAATAGTATTAGTAGCATCTAGTTGTAGTGATATCTGGTATTATGTTGTAGTAGTAGTATCTATTAATATTATTTGTAGTATCTAATAGTAGTATTAGTGGTACCTAGTTGTGTTTATCTTGTGGTGTCATGTCTCATCTACCTGACTCTATTCATTGACATGTATAACCTGTACTGTATCTGTAAGTGTTTGCCCTTTTAGTTTGTCCCTCCTGGCTCTCTGTACCCCCTATATTGTGTAGCTCCTCCCCCTCCTCCTGCTGGGGAGTTTCCTGTCTATAGCCCACCTGTTAGGTCTCTACTCTGTGCTTTGGCTCATCATTCTTTTTACCTACTGCTGAATGTGCATTATACAAGATTTCTACCTGAATAAACCCTGGAATCTTCTCCCCATGCCTCTGCAGTGGAGTTGGATGCTGTCTGACAAGATATACCTGCTGTGAGTACTGGTCCATAACTACAAGAGCCGATACCTCAGCCGACACGCCTGCAGCCATGTTATTGAGTCAGAATAGTAAAAAGAGTGTATAAATCCAGCCAGACATGCTGTAAAGACTCCTCCAGCAGCTCCACATACAACCACAGCCGCAGCTCATAACCTCCCACCAAGCTATAACTCTCCTCAGTGTTACCTCCATCCTGTGTGCTGCATCATGGCTGAAGGACACTCTGAGGCACAAGCTAGCATGGACCCTAGTCTGCAGTCTAGTCAGAGAGACAGGCGCTCTAATAAGCCAACCTGGAAAGTTAGAGAGAACCTTGAAGGTCTCAAGCAGGAACTTTCCTCTGACATTTTAAAACTGTGGGAAACATTACTAAGTCATGTCTCCAACATTCAGCAGAGTCTGTCTTCACTCCATGTGTCACCACTAGAGGGAGCCCTGCAACAGCTTCGTGCAACGTATGAACATTATAATATAAGGCCTCATGTCCACGGGGAAAATCAAATCTGCTCCGGATTTGTAACGCGGATTTGGGCCGCGGATGCAGTGCGGATGAGCTTAAAATAGTATTTTATTGTATTTTATTGCATGCGGATGACACGCGGATGCGTTTTTTTTCACGCGTGTATGCACACGGATGGCATTTTTGCATCTGCGCGTGAAAAAAAAGCTGCATTCAAAGTCCTGTAACTTTTTTATTTTTCTAAATACGGAGCTCTATGTAGGCTTATTTTTTGCGAAATGAGCTGTAGTTTTTATTGGTACCATTTAGGGGAATGTACGGCTTTTTTGATCACTTTTATAGCATTTTTTGGGAGGCAAAATGCTAAAAATTAGCATTTTGCCTCTGTTTTTTAGCGTGTTTTTTTACGCTTTTTGTCGTGCAAAATAAAAAGCGTGTTCAACTTTTTGTACACGTCGTTACGGACATGTCAATACCCAATATGTGGGGTTTTAATTTTTTTTCCCTTTTTTTATGCTAATATTAGAAAAAGCATAAAAAAAGGTGTTTTTTTACATTTTTTTTACATTTTTCTTTTCTTTTCTTTTACACTATTCGAGTCCCTCTGAGGGACTTGCAGCACTATGCCTATGATCGCTGTCATAAGGCATGGCAGAGCTACTGCTCTCCCATGCCTTATCGCCTATACAGCGATTATAGGCACAGGCAATACAGGACGCCAGTGTCTGGCGTCCTGTTGCCATGGCGACAGGCCGGGCTCTCGCGATGACATCGCGAGAGCCGGCCGGAAACACCGAGGGAGCGCGATCTCTCTGTCAACTCTTTCCCTGTCGCGATCTACTTAGATCGCGGCAGGGAAGGGGTTAACAGCGGGACGCCGGCCGTGACTGACAGCCGGCTCCCGCTGCAGGATAGCGCGGGATCTTATGTGATCTCGCACTATCCCCAGGACGTACCGGTATGTCCTGTTGCGGTAAGTACCATGCTCCGAGGACGTACCGGTACGTCCTGGAGCGGGAAGGGGTTAAATCCGCAGCGGATCTCATGCACCCGATAAATTAGTATTTACAATCCGCAGCGGATCTCCCACACCCATAGAGGTCTATGGGGGCCATCCGGAGCGTGATCCGCACTAAAATGGAGCATGGCACGTTTTTTTTCATGCTCCAGATTTTTTAAATTCCTTTTTATTGACCATCCGCGGGTATTTATCTACCCGCGGGTGGTCAATGCATCCCTATGGGGTGCGGATCCGCGCGCGGGAGATCCGCTGCGGATTTTAAATCTCATTTTGCCCGTGGACATGAGGCCTAAGGCCTCATGTCCACGGGGAAAATCAGATCCACTGCGGATTTGTAACGCGGATTTGGGCTGCGGATGCACTGTAATTGTCTTTTATTTTTCATGCGGGAGATCAATTGAGCTATGTGCTCTATGAGCTTCCGCACGCGTGATCCGCACTAAAATGGAGCATGTCCATTTTTTTTCATGCTCCAGAAATTTTTTTATTTACTTTTAAATACCATCCGCGGGTATTTATCTACCCGCGGGTGGTCAATGCAATCCTACGGGGCGCGGATCCGCGTGCGGGAAAAACGCTGCGGATTTTAATTCTTATTTTCCCCGTGGACATGAGGCCTAAAGGTCCAGGAGTACGAAAATGCTTTGAGAAAATTAAACACAGAGGATTCCATACAGGAATTGCAAAGCTTCCAACACCTCAGTGTAGGAAGAGACAGCTTAGTACGCGACATTAAGGCCTCCTTCCCACGAACGGATTTCCGCCGCGTAATTCGCGGCGAAAATCCGCTGCGTTGCCCGCAGCTATTAGGTTCTATTGAACCTAATAGCACAATGCTCACGATGCGTAATTCCACCGCGGAATTACGCACCGCGATTTCTCCCGTCCTCACCCGCAGCATGCTCTATTTTCTGCGGGTGAGGACGGGCTGTACACACTGACGGCTTCCATTGCAGTCAATGGAAGCCGTCCGTTCACGCTATCTCCCGCTGTAACCAGCGGGAGATAGCGTGAAAAAACGCTTTCCCGCCCACCGCCGCGCGTCATATGACGCCATATGACGCGGCCAGCCGCGTCACGTGACACGGCCGGTGACGCGGCGGTGGGCGGTGACGGGCGGTGACGCGGCGGCGGTGGGCGGGGAAGCGATTTCACGCTATCTCCCGCAGGTAAGTATAGGGGCTCTGGGGGGCGCCGTGACGGGCTTCGCAGCGGAATATTACGCGGCGGAGCCCGTCACGCTCGTGGGAAGGAGGCCTAAATCTAAGATAGAAGTGAGAATTGCGCAACTTCAGAAGGTGTCATCTCACATTTCTGACTCTAGCAGGCACTCCAAGCGTACATCTAGGTCACGATCTTCAAAGCATTCCACCCTCAGTGAGCAGCTTCTAAAAGCACGCGTAGAAGCGGAAGCGACTAAGATACAGGCCATCTTTGCGCAGAAGAAAGCGGAAGTGGAAGCTGCGCATAAGGAAGCAGAAGTGGAAGCTGCACATAAGAAAGCAGAAGCGGAAGTGGAAGCTGCACATAGAAAAGCGGAAGTGGAAGCTGCACATAGAAAAGCGGAAGTGGAAGCTGCACATAGAAAAGCGGAAGTGGAAGCTGCACATAGAAAAGCGGAAGTGGAAGCTGCACATAAGGAAGCAGAAGTGGAAGCTGCACATAGAAAGGCGGAAATAGAGGCTCTGGAGAAACAATGCGAACATGCTACAGCCGTAGCAAGGTTAAGAGTTTTAGAACAAGCCACGAGTCAGAGCGAAAGAGACAGCATTGACTTCAGCGGAATGGATGCAGAGGAACCTCTCAAGCGTACAAGAGACTATGTACTAAGCCAATGCTTCAATTCCCCATCTGCCGCAAACATTCCAGACAAAACAGACGTCTCTCCAGAGCGGCAGGCCGCACATCCTTCCACAGCACCAGGCATGCAAAGTCAGCACAGAACTCCGCTCGTTCCTCACACCAACCTTCCATCCTATATGGAGCACCAAGGCTCTGCACCCCAGCAAGCTCAATATACCGGTATTCATGGACAATTCAAAATACCAGCGGTTCTCCAAACCTCTAGCAATTACATGGTTCCATATCCACATGTCACCAAACCTATGGACTTCAAACCAGCTCCCAGGCTGAATACCCTGACAGCCCCATATGTACCTACGTCTCTCATGCAAAACACCACAAACGATGTGATTAGCACCACTCAACCAATTTCACACCTGAAGTCAGAGAAAACCGACATGTCAGAGTTTGCAAAATACATGGTACGTCGTGAGCTCACCAAGACAGGACTGATAAGGTTCGACGACCAGCCTGAGAATTACAGAGGCTGGAAATGTGCCTTCAGAACTGCAACTCACGATCTCGGCATTACTGCTTCGGAAGAACTAGATCTACTGATCCGGTGGCTTGGCCCATAGTCAACAGAACGAGTAAAGAGACTCAGATCTGTCCACATTGAAAATCCAGCAGCAGGCCTTGCAGCTGCTTGGGAGAGACTGGAGAGAACCTATGGTAGTCCTGAAGCAATAGAAAACGCTCTGTTCAAACGTCTGCAAGCCTTTCCAAGGATATCTGGTAAAGACAATCAGAAATTCCAAGAGCTCTGTGACTTACTGCTAGAGCTACAGCTGGCCAAGGGAGACACTCACCTACCTGGCCTCAGTTACCTGGACACTGCTCGTGGAGTAAACCCAATCGTGTCAAAGCTGCCATACAACCTTCAAGAGAAGTGGACCGCTCTGGGGTCAAGATATAAGAGAGAAAATCAAGTCTCTTTTCCTCCATTTTCCTACTTCTGTGAGTTCATCAAAAACATTGCAGAATCCAAGAACGATCCAAGCTTCTCCTATGAGGAATCCAATCCTGGTCCACATCCATTCAAGTCTGACAACCCACGCATCGACTACAAAGGCCGCAGAGGTCCAGTGTCAGTAAAAAAGACTGATATTTTTCCCTCTACTTTGTCAGCTTCACAGGGAGTCAGTTACAAGAGCAATCAAGATGAAAAGGTTGAAAACCCTAATCGCCTGTGTCCCTTACATAAGAAGCCTCATCCCCTCAAGAAGTACATCGGCTTCAGGAAGAAACCACTCCAGGAACGCAAGGAGCTTCTAAAGAAGTTTGGGGTATGTTTCAGATGTTGCGCTTCTACTGAACACATTGCTAAAGACTGTAAAAATGCCATCAAATGCATTGAGTGTGGTTGTGAAGATCATGTACAAGCTCTTCACCCATCTCAACCTAGAACCGCACCAGCTACAAGTTTCCCTACCCCACCAACGTACGGCGGGGAGAACACAGATCAAGCAGCAAGTCCTACCACTGTATCTTCTTCATGCACAGAAGTCTGTGGAGAAGGCATTTGTGACCAGTCCTGTGCAAGGATATGCCTAGTCGATGTGTACCCCCAGGGTCAACCAGAAAGGACTATGAAGGTGTACACCATCCTCGATGACCAGAGCAACCGATCACTTGCAAGGTCAGAACTCTTTGATTTGTTTAACATAAAGGGAGATGTTTACCCATACACCTTGGGTACATGTAGTGGAGTGACAGAGGTCTCAGGGAGAAGAGCCAGTGGACTTGTAGTAGCCTCTCTTAAGGGCAATCTTGAGATACCCTTGCCCACACTTGTTGAATGTAATCAGATACCATCCAATAGGGGAGAGATCCCTACACCAGAGGCCGCTTTCCATCATCCCCACCTAAGGGCTATAGCTAACGAAATACCAGCCCTTGACAAGAGCGCAGAGATCCTACTTCTGCTGGGTAGAGACATTCTTAGGGTGCACAAAATACGTCAGCAAATTAATGGACCTCATGATGCACCATTTGCCCAGCGCCTTGACTTAGGATGGGTCATAATAGGCAATGTCTGTATAGACAAGATGAAAAAGCCAACCAAGATTTCCTCATTTAAAACACACATCTTGCCAAATGGTCGCGGTACTTATTTTCATCCATGCCCACACCATTATCGGGTGAAGGAGAAACTGACTAACAGTAAGTGGCACCACGACCAACAAGACAGTACAAACAGTTTCCTCTGGGATGACAGTCTTGGATCAACAGTGTTCAATACAACAAGTGACGATAACAAGTTGGCACCTGCTAGAGAAGACATTGAATTTCTCAAGGTCATGGAAAGGGAATTCACCCAAGATGACTCCAATAGCTGGGTAGCTCCCTTACCCTTCCGTTCTCCAAGAGTAAAGCTACCTAACAATAGGCAGCAAGCTACCACTAGATTCTCCTCTCTGAAACGCACTCTTGAGAGAAAAACAGTAATGAAAAAACATTTCGTAGACTTTATGCAGAAGGTATTCGATAGAGACCATGCAGAACCTGCGCCACCGGTAAGGGAAGGAGAAGAATGCTGGTACCTTCCGTCCTTTGGCGTGTATCACCCCCGCAAGCCTGAACAAATCAGAGTTGTGTTTGATTCCAGTGCTCAGCATGAAGGTGTTTCTCTCAACAACCTTCTCCTCACAGGCCCTAACCTAAACAACAGCCTCATGGGCGTTCTAATTCGCTTCAGACAAGAACCCGTTGCGGTTATGGCTGACATCCAGCAGATGTTCCATTGCTTCATCGTTAAGGAAGACGACAGAAACTATCTCAGGTTCCTATGGCACAAGGACAATGATGTCAGCAAAGAGGTCATAGATTACCGGATGAAGGTACATGTCTTTGGCAACAGTCCATCACCTGCTGTAGCAATCTATGGACTGAGAAGGACAGCCCAAGAAGGTGAGAAGGAGCACGGATCGGATGCTCGGCAATTCGTCGAGAAGAACTTCTACGTAGATGACGGACTTAAATCCTTACCCACAAGCGCAGAGGTGATTGATCTCCTCACCAGAACCAAGGAAATGCTGTCTGCCGCAAACCTTAGGCTTCACAAGATTACCTCCAACAGCAAGGAAGTAATGAAGGCCTTTCCATCTGACGATCAGGCAATCAACTTGCGGGACCTTGACCTCAGCTCTGAGGTTCTTCCTATACAACGCAGCCTAGGATTGCTCTGGAATATCGAACAAGATACATTTATATTTCAAGTATTAGCTTGCGACAAACCTTTCACCAAGCGTGGAGTTTTATTGGTCGTGAACAGTTTTTATGATTCTCTCGGATTCATAGCCCCCATCACTATTCAGGGCAAGATACTTCTGAGACAGCTTACTACTGAGAATATGGATTGGGACGCTCCCTTACCTGTCAAGAGACAACAAAGGTGGGAAAAATGGAAAAGGTCCTTGAAAGTATTAGAACAACTCCAAGTACCGCACTGTTATGCTCCCAGTTCTCTTTCAGCTGCTGTCAAAAGGGAAATACACATCTTCTCTGATGCATCAATGGAAGCCATAGCCGCAGTGGCCTATCTGAAGATCTCAGGAGCCAACAATGAGCTACACTGTGGATTCGTACTAGGTAAGGCCAAACTAACCCCAAAACCTGCGCATTCCATACCAAGACTTGAACTCTGTGCAGCCATGCTAGCAGTAGAGATCGCCGAAGTGATAAGGGATGAAATGGACGTCGCATTTGATTCATTCACCTTTTACACAGACAGTAAGGTTGTTCTCGGTTATATACACAACCAAACAAAACAATTCTATGTGTATGTAGGACACCGAGTAGAAAGGATCAGAAGTTTCTCCACCCCTAACCAGTGGCATTACATCCCTACAGAACTTAAAGGAGATGTCCCGCGCCGAAACGGGTTTTTTTTTTTTTTTAAACCCCCCCCCCGTTCGGCGCGAGACAACCCCGATGCAGGGGTTAAAAAAAACCACCCGCACAGCGCTTACCTGAATCCCGGCGGTCCGGCGTCTTCATACTCACCTGCTGAAGATGGCCGCCGGGATCCTCTGTCTTCATGGACCGCAGGGCTTCTGTGCGGTCCATTGCCGATTCCAGCCTCCTGATTGGCTGGAATCGGCACGTGACGGGGCGGAGCTACACGGAGCCCCATAGAGAAGAGGAGAAGACCCGGACTGCGCAAGCGCGGCTAATTTGGCCATCGGAGGGCGAAAATTAGTCGGCACCATGGAGACGAGGACGCCAGCAACGGAGCAGGTAAGTATAAAACTTTTTATAACTTCTGTATGGCTCATAATTAATGCACAATGTACATTACAAAGTGCATTATTATGGCCATGCAGAAGTGTATAGACCCACTTGCTGCCTCGGGACAACCCCTTTAATCCAGCCGACCGGGGAACAAGAGCCGCACCAACATCAGATCTGCTAGACCACATATGGTCTTCACCTCCAAGTTTTCTATACGAAGATCCTTTTTTGTTACCTACCAATGCCATCTATGATCTGGTGGACCCTGCGTCTGACAAGGAAATCAGAGCCCTAAGTTCTACGCTCTACACTTCTGTAACTTCTAAGGTGAACCTGAAGTCACATCGCTTTGAACGTTTCTCGACATGGAGATCTCTCGTGCAAGCTATTGGCAGACTAATTCACATTGCTCAGTGTTTTGCAAAGAACGCATCGTCAAAGTGTAGTGGTTGGCATATGTGTAAGGCACACCCTACAGTCACAGAATTTGAACTAGTACCTTTTCTTCCAAGGCAGGAAGTCACCTAAGGAAGCTTGATTATCCTACACAGCTCATGGCGGGGAGCATATCACCGCAGACTGCAACCGAGAGAAACTGAAGAAGTCCACCTGTGGATTACCTTTGCCACAACAGTTGATTTGTTCATTTATTATTGCTGTTGCATTTGTTTATTCGTTTTTAGGTTGAACAAGAATTTCTGGACTTTGAAGGACATTATGTCAAAACAGTATTCAGTGAAATCTAAAGATTTCAGACAGGGAGTGTCATGTCTCATCTACCTGACTCTATTCATTGACATGTATAACCTGTACTGTGTTTGCCTTCTTTAGTTTGTCCCTCCTGGTTCTCTGTACCCCCCTGTGTTGCATAACCCCTCCCTTTCCTCCTGCTGGGGGGTCTCCTGTCTATGGCCTATGTCTTAGGTCTCTACTCTGTGCTTTGGCTAACCATCATTCTTTTTACCTACTGCTGAATGTGCATTATACAAGATACCTGAATAAACCCTGGAATCTTCTCCCCATGCCTCTGCAGTGGAGTTGGATGCTGTCTGACAAGATATACCTGCTGTGAGTACTGGTCCATAACTACAAGAGCCGATACCTCAGCCGACACGCCTGCAGCCATGTTATTGAGTCAGAATATGTAGCATTAGAGATATCTAGTAGTTGTATTTGTTGTGTCTAGTAGTAGTATTAGTACTATGTAGTAGTAGTATCTAGTAATAGTAATATTAGGGATATCTAGTAGTAGTATTTGTAGTGTTTAATAGTAGTATTAGTAGTATCTATGATCTTTCCACGAGAACAGTTCTTCTCAATGTCCATGAAACAGAGAGGTTGTGAATGGCCATAATCCTAACAGCGGGGAGCGGTCGGTATAATCCTAACAGCGGGGAGCGGTCGGTATAATCCTAACAGCGGGGAGCGGTCGGTATAATCCTAACAGCGGGGAGCGGTCGGTATAATCCTAACAGCGGGGAGCGGTCGGTATAATCCTAACAGCGGGGAGCGGTCGGTATAATCCTAACAGCGGGGAGCGGTCGGTATAATCCTAACAGCGGGGAGCGGTCGGTATAATCCTAACAGCGGGGAGCGGTCGGTATAATCCTAACAGCGGGGAGCGGTCGGTATAATCCTAACAGCGGGGAGCGGTCGGTATAATCCTAACAGCGGGGAGCGGTCGTTTTAATCCTAACAGCGGGGAGCGGTCGTTTTAATCCTAACAGCGGGGAGCGGTCGTTTTAATCCTAACAGCGGGGAGCGGTCGGTATAATCCTAACAGCGGGGAGCGGTCGTTTTAATCCTAACAGCGGGGAGCGGTCGTTTTAATCCTAACAGCGGGGAGCGGTCGGTATAATCCTAACAGCGGGGAGCGGTCGGTATAATCCATACATAGCAGGGCGATACGTTGATTGCGGTGGAACTTACCATATGAAACTCATGACAAGTGTTACTTTTCTTAACTGGGGGATCCTGAAGAGATCGACCATGGTTCCGGATTTTGGCTGCTTCTCTTCTTGTAGCTGAGGATGAAATACCAGGATTAGGATTTGGAAAACTTCTGTAGTGACAGTTTTCCAGTTACATCCCTAAAAACTGTGGACATTTTTTTAAGGAGCGTTTATTGGGCCTGTCATCCATCACAATACTGAACATCGAGGGAGAATCATCCAGAATACTTCACAAAATTAGGACATTACCGTTTTCTCCCTCCCTTAAAGGCTCCGCCCACTGGTGTTTTTTTCACACGATATCGCTGTGTTTTTTTAATGCGATTGTCATTGGGACTTTCTAATGTTATAAACGCCTCACAGTTTGCGCTCTGCGATTTTTGTGGGATGCGTTATTAACATTAGAAAGTCCCATTGACAATCGCGTGAAAAAAACGGAGCGATATCACAGCATGAAAAAACCACCAGTGTGCCGGAGCCCTGAGAGTTTATAATACCCCTTTTTTTATTATTTTAAACAACTTGGGCCGTTATAACAAAGAAGGCCAAGACTCCCAACCCGGGGAATCGTAGCAAGTAGAACAAACAACTATAACCCAATCCCACAGCTCTGACCAATATTGTGTACACCTACTGTCCCTGCGAGTCACAACAACCAACAGAGAGAAGACCTTCAGTGTCCCAGACAAGAGGAGTTAGTCAGATACGCCCAGCGCAGTATTGGGGCAGTCAGCCCACCGACCCCATATCTTGGGGAACTTTGGCAGGGCAGCCCCTAGCCATATATGTCAATTTATATAGAGGGGCAACACTGTTTAACTCACGCAGCCGGGCTGCCCCAGTGGGTTTTGGGGATGTTTCCAATTAAGTAATATTACCCTTAGGGTGCCCACCCACTAGCGTTTTTTTACTGCGAAATTCGCAGCGTTTTTTTTTTTCTGCAGGGGGTCTATGGGACATGCAAAGCTAAAATCGCGATCGCGCAAAATCGCGGTAAATCGCGATTTTGCGCGATCGCGATTTTTACATTACAAGTCCCATAGACCCCCTGCAGAAAAAAAAAACCTGCGAATTTCGCAGTGAAAAAAAACGCCAGTGGGTGGGCGCCCTTATAGCATAGAAAAACAGCAATTTGTACAGAGTGCGTGCTGCCGCATCAACAGGAATGTCTTCCATAAGGCCAAAGAGACAGGCCTTAGGGTGTAGGATACATGGCGCTCCCAGATGAGTCTCCATGAACTCAAGAACATCCGTCCAATAAGCTTATAAACCATGACCCTCCCAGAACATATGCATAGTTGTGCCTGTATCCATCAAGCACCTTGGGCAGTCTGAACTAGGAGATAAGCCCATAGCATTTAGACGGCTAGGACTCTATGAAGGAACTTGATTTATATTAGCCTTTGGCCGCCTGCAGACGGGTGGGTCAGATCCGGCGGCGAGAATCCTCGCCGCGGGACCCGGCCACAGTGCCTGCCGGGAGGAGCGCGTATTCACCCGCGCCTGGCGGCCCCAGCTCTTTCATGTGCCGGCTGCCGGCGCATGCGCAGACCGGAGCCGGCGGCCGGGTGAGTGATGTCTCTGCGAGCCCCGCACAGAAATAGGACATGCCGTGGTTTGTTTGCCGCGCGACATTTCGCACGGCCAAACACCGGCCGTCTGCATAGGAGTGCGTATTGTAATGCACTCCTATGCAGGCTTTGAGCTGCGGAAATCCCGTGGGAAATCACGCTGCGGGATTTCCGCCCGTGTGCAGGCGGCCTTTCTCTAGTACTTATTAAGGGAAGCCCAGAGCCTGCCATAAGGCCTCTCCGGTCATCCGAGTCCAGGTCCGGTATATTTAAGCCCCATTTTTCCAGAGCCCTGTCTCCCAATGAAGCGAGGCTACGAGTCAGCTGTCTATAGAAACAGGAGAGCGGCTTCAGGATATTAGCCATCTGTGCCAACTCCTCCAGCTGAGTCAAGACAAGGAGGATACTCAGGCCCTCAAATTGGTCTCTCAGAGCGTGGTGAAGTTGGAAATACTTAAAAACGGAGCTCCTAGGGAGGCCGAAACGTGCCCACAGTTGTAAAAAGCTACAGAAAATGCCACCTTCGACAACATCTGAGAGGGTAGTGATCCCATGTTGTCTCCAGAAGACTATATCAGGCATACATTGCAAGTGTGGGAGGTTGGGGTTACACCATAGAGGGGTATGAGGAGACCATTTGGCTGCCTCATCAGGTATCAAATGAAGGGCAGTGTTCCAGGTTTTGAGAGTCACCCACATGGGCGCAGGTAGTGCATTCACACGCGAGGTCGGACCCCTGAGTAATAAACCTTTCAAACCTTGTTCTGAGCCCACCACTCTGCGCTCAAATCCCACCCCTGGGTTATAGTCAGTAGACGGCAGCCACCACCCCACACATGCTAATTGGCTAGTCAGGTAGTAACAGTATAAGTGGGTAAGGGCCAACCCCCCTCCATCCGTGGGCAGGCCGAGAGTTTCCAACTTGATTTTTTGGGTGGAGCCGCGCCATAATATGTGAAGGAGTATTTTACGGAGAAGCGGATGTTTACTTTAACCACGGACACAATGCTGCATATTGTTTATTTCACACGGGGGGGGGGAAGGGGCACTGTGGGTGTTCTGTGTGGACCCTCATGTGGACATTGACCTGCGGAGCGAATTTCAGATCTGCAGCATGTCAATTATAGCGCCGGATTTTTAGTGCGGATTCTACCTCTTCAAACAAGGAGGGGATTCTGCACCAAAATCCACATTAAACTCTGAATTAAACGGTGCAGTTTTCATTGTTGATTTTTCAGCTGCGGATCTGCTACAGAATATCTGCCCTGTGTAGACATAACCTTAAAGAGCTGGTCCATGTATATAGGATATTGATGACCTATCCCCAGTATAGGCCGTCAATAGCAGATCAGTGGGGTCTGACGTTTGGGACCCTGAGGGACCAGCTGAGGGGAGGAGCTGATCTGTGGGTGATCGACGCCGACGCTCTACTATTGATCGGTTATCCTGGTCATAGGTCGTAACTGGACAACCCCTCTAATGATATGTCCACATGTTCTGGAAGTGCTGCAGATCTTCTGTGATGATTTGTGCAGGGAAATCCGCAGTGGATTACAATACTGGCCAATAAGATGTGGGCAGATCTCATCCATGTGCTGGAAACTGACGAGCGATAGAGATCTTTACACCCGCAGCGGCTCAGTTTCTGCTGTGGATTTCCCTCACTAATTTCATTCCCTTCACTGTAGAAGTATGAAATCTGACAAACAAATCAGCATATTAGACGTGGACGTCGCTGCACAGGCGGATCTGTGGCGGATTTTGTGCACTGGGTCTAAAGTTTCTGACAGTAAGCATCTCAGCAGCTACAGTCACAGATAGGAGAACATGGCAGAATCCGAGCGCTGCTGGTTGTTTTACACTGAGATGGGAAAACGTCACTATTCTGACTCCGTAACATGGCTGCAGGCGTATCGGCTGAGGTATCGGCTCTTCTAGTTATGGACCAGTACTCACAGCAGGTATATGTTATCAGACAGCATCCAACTCCACTGCAGAGGCATGGGAGAAGATTCCAGGGTTTATTTAGGTAGACATCTTGTAGAATGCGCATTCAACAAAGCACTAGAGCCTCCATGCCCATCTGTATCACATCTTCTACCCAAGCTGGAGGCGGTACAACAGGGTAATAAAGCCTCCATGCCCGCCTGTATCACATCTTGTATCCAAGCTAGAGGCGGTACAACAGGGTACTAGAGCCTCCATGCCTGCCCTTATCACATATTGTATCCAAGCTAGAGGCG
This sequence comes from Eleutherodactylus coqui, assembly GCF_035609145.1. Taxonomy (NCBI): domain Eukaryota; kingdom Metazoa; phylum Chordata; class Amphibia; order Anura; family Eleutherodactylidae; genus Eleutherodactylus; species Eleutherodactylus coqui. The sequence goes on from NC_089848.1 coordinate 118,081,553, forward strand.
GTACAACAGGGTACTAGAGCCTCCATGCCCGCCCGTATCACATCTTATATACAAGCTGGAGGCGGTACAACAGGGTACTAGAGCCTCCCTGCCCACCTGTATCATATCTTGTATCCAAGCTAGGGGTTGGTACAACAGGGTACTAGAGCCTCCCTGCCCACCTGTATCATATCTTGTATCCAAGCTACAGGTGGTACAACAGGGTACTAGAGCCTCCCTGCCCACCTGTATCATATCTTGTATCCAAGCTAGAGGTGGTACAACAAGGTACTAGAGCCTCCATGTCTGCCTGTATCACATCTTGTATCCAAGCTAGAGGGGGTACAACAGGGTACTAGAGCCTCCATGCCCGCCCATATCACATCTTGTATCCAAGCTAGAGGTGGTACAACAGGGTACTAGAGCCTCCCTGCCCACCTGTATCATATCTTGTATCCAAGCTAGGGGTGGTACAACAGGGTACTAGAGCCTCCCTGCCCACCTGTATCATATCTTGTATCCAAGCTAGAGGTGGTACAACAGGGTACTAGAGCCTCCCTGCCCACCTGTATCATATCTTGTATCCAAGCTAGAGGTGGTACAACAAGGTACTAGAGCCTCCATGTCTGCCTGTATCACATCTTGTATCCAAGCTAGAGGGGGTACAACAGGGTACTAGAGCCTCCATGCCCGCCCGTATCACATCTTGTATCCAAGCTAGAGGCGGTACAACAGGGTACTAGAGCCGCCCTGCCCACCTGTATCATATCTTGTATCCAAGCTAGAGGTGGTACAACAGGGTACTAGAGCCTCCATGCCCGCCCGTATCATATCTTGTATCCAAGCTAGAGGGGGTACAACAGGGTACTAGAGCCTCCATGCCCGCCCGTATCATATCTTGTATCCAAGCTAGAGGTGGTACAACAGGGTACTAGAGCCTCCCTGCCCACCTGTATCATATCTTGTATCCAAGCTAGAGGTCGTACAACAGGGTACTAGAGCCTCCATGCCCGCCCGTATCATATCTTGTATCCAAGCTAGAGGTGGTACAACAGGGTACTAGAGCCTCCCTGCCCACCTGTATCATATCTTGTATCCAAGCTAGAGGTGGTACAACAGGGTGCTAGAGCCTCCCTTACAAGTGTCAGCTTTCCACAATAAGTGATCCTTTTGCTCTGATATTGGAATCTCTTACTTATATCAACATTACAATCACACAGAGAAAGTTTCACCCCATTCTGACAACTTCTAGGGGAGGGTTTTCTTTTGACAATGAGTGTTGTGGCAAGGTAGTTCACAGAAGATGAAACACATTCTTTTAAAGGGGTAAGTTGTCGGAAAGCCAGAGACAGAGGTCTGGCGGGGACCAAACTAGGCCTGACAGAGGAGGACGCCCTCTAGACACCATGGGTGGGGGATAGTGACAGGGACCCTGCGGGTTATGAACTCTGAAATTGTCTGAAGTTCCAGTACATGTTTGCTGCGTATTAAATAAAACTGGTGGAAGGCCAGAACTTGAAGTCATTCAGTGGTCCTGAGCGTTTATGCTTGTGGTGCCAACCATCCTAAATAAAGAAGATGGCGATCCCAGAGAGCGAGTAAACCCCGGGTATGTCACAGGGTATATCATCACTATAACACTATACGCCCCGATGAGTCTTGGTACTATCGCACTGACCTCTATAGTGGATGCTACATATAGTGCTACACCCCCGATGAGTCTTGGTACTATCGCACTGACCTCTATAGTGGATGCTACATATAGTGCTACACCCCCGATGAGTCTTGGTACTATCGCACTGACCTCTATAGTGGATGCTACATATAGTGCTACACCTTCGATGAGTCTTCGTACTATCGCACTGACCTCTATAGTGGATGTTACATATAGTGCTACACCCCCGATGAGTCTTGGTACTATCGCACTGACCTCTATAGTGGATGCTACATATAGTGCTACACCCTCGATGAGTCTTGGTACTATCGCACTGACCTCTATAGTGGATGTTACATATAGTGCTACACCCGATGAGTCTTGGTACTATCGCACTGACCTCTATAGTAGAACATTACACGTACCAGCTGTAGAGTAGCTCTTATTACCTGGGACATTAACTCCTCTGGTAAATTCCGTTTATTAATAGTTGCTGCTTTTTGAAGGAGTTTTTTTGCTTTCTCGTTCTTCCCTTTAGTTATCATCCATCTGGGAGATTCTGGAAGAAGCCTGCAGGGAAGCACATCACACCCATACAATTAATACGAGGAGCAGACCTCTAGTTATTGCTGTGAAGCTTCTGGTGAGGACAGTGTACACTTAGGCTCTACATGATTATCATTTTATCGAATGTCACTCGTGTACTACAATAGACAGGGCACAATAAAGAAGGAGAAAGCAGGAACTGCGCACATTTATCCAGCCGGGGGCACTCTGGGACAGATAATGACTCCATAATTAGTGTTGCTCATCTTGATTGGCTGGGCAATAAAATCATCCCAATTTTTGCAAAAGCGAATTTGGTTAGTCCAAACCAATTTCTAGTGAAAATCGCAGAAAAATCAAATTTCCCATAATGCTTGCTGCAGAGGTCAGCAGGTGAGCCTTGATAAAGTCACCCAATCTGTCCTCCATCTTTCATATGGGCAGCAATTTCATTGGACGCCTGCATCACATGGCCTAGCAATATATAACGCTAGCTGATATATCCAGCTTTGTCTGAGTTAATATGGTACAGGTGTTTACCTGTTGTTCGCACTGAACAAGTTATGAAGTCATGGTTACTTTAGAAGAACCAAGGAATAAAATATGTATACACATAGAGGAGCGTTTGATTCTCCTCAGACTGCATGTACCCATGTCTCTCTGCAGAATGTGCCACACCTCCCAATCTTCTCACTTTTTACCCTTAAAGTTAAGACCTCTTTTATTCAAATTTAACCCCAGACTGGAGGTTGCAGGCTTCTTAGCCTTAAAGGCTTCATCCCTGCAGTCCATCGCCACTTCCTAATGTACTTTACAGCCTTTGAATATGTACACATAGAGGTCAGCTAGATTCTCCTCAGTATATACACAGAGGTGAGGTAGATTCTCCTCAGTATATACACATAGAGGTGAGGTAGATTCTCCTCAGTATATACACATAGAGGGGAGGTAGATTCTCCTCAGTATATACACATAGAGGTGAGTGAGATTCTCCTCAGTATATACGCATAGAGGTGAGGTAGATTCTTCTCAGTATATACACATAGAGGTGAGGTAGATTCTCCTCAGTATATACACATAGAGGGAAGGTAGATTCTCCTCAGTATATACACATAGAGGTGAGGTAGATTCTCCTCAGTGTATACACATAGAGGTGAGGTAGATTCTCCTCAGTATATACACAGAGTGGAGGTAGATTCTCCTCAGTATATACACATAGAGGTGAGGTAGATTCTCCTCAGTACATACACATAGAGGTGGGGTAGATTCTCCTCAGTATATACACATAGAGTGGAGGTAGATTCTCCTCAGTATATACACACAGAGGTGAGGTAGATTCTCCTCAGTATATACACAGAGAGGGGAGGTAGATTCTCCTCAGTATATACACATAGAGGTGAGGTAGATTCTCCTCAATGTATACACACAGAGGTGAGGTAGATTCTCCTCAGTATATACACAGAGTGGAGGTAGATTCTCCTCAGTATACACACCTAGAGGTGAGGTAGATTCTCCTCAGTATATACACATAGAGGTGAGGTAGATTCTCCTCAGTACATACACATAGAGGTGGGGTAGATTCTCCTCAGTATATACACATAGAGGTGAAGTAGATTCTCCTCAGTACATACACAGAGGTGAGGTAGATTCTCCTCAGTATATACACATAGAGGTGAAGTAGATTCTCCTCAGTATATACACATAGAGGTGAAGTAGATTCTCCCCAGTATATACACATAGAGAGGAGGTAGATTCTCCTCAGTATATACACACAGAGGTGAGGTAGATTCTCCTCAGTATATACACAGAGAGGGAAGGTAGATTCTCCTCAGTATATACATATAGCGGTGAGGTAGATTCTCCTCAGTATATACATAGAGAGGGGAGGTAGATTCTCCTCAGTATATACACATAGTCAGAGGGGTAACGTGATGCTGCTCAGCCCCAGTGCAAAGTCTGGAACTGGGCCCTCAACTGTAATGCTTCATTGATAGTATTGGTTTGCAATATGGGGAAGAGAGACTTTATGGGCCCCCTAGGGCTTTTGGGGCCAGGTGTTACTGCACCCTCTGCAATCCCTATACATACTCCCATGTACATAGAGGCGAGGTACATTCTCCTCAGTATGCAAATCATTTCCTAAAGTATTATGGTTTCTGGCAAAAGAACTCTCTCACATATCGCAGATTTTCACAGTTTTTCACGCTTTAAATATTGACGCTGCGACTCCTTTACTTTTCCTATTTAGGACCTACAGAATGGTCGTGCCAAATTTCACTTTTGTGCGGTACAGATGTGTGTTAATAGTTACACTTACTTTTGCTCTTAGGATTCAATAATCAAGTTGCAATCCCTTTACTTTTCCTACTGAGGACCTAAAGAATGGTTGTGCCAAATTTCACGCTTGTTTGATACCGGAAAGTTACATTACATAGGGGTACACTTACTTTTGCACTTAGCATTGAATAATTAAGTTGTGACCCCTTTAGGCCGCCTGTCCACGGCGTTGCGGAGTATCGCTAGGAGCAGGGGAGAGAACTGTCAGTTCTCTGCAGTAAGCCTATCTGACAGATAGGCTCACCGCAGAGAATCGCGGCATGTCGCAATTTGGCACCAGCGAGCAGAGAATCGCTATGATTCTCCGCTCGTAGAAAGCGTTCAGTGCGTTCCCTGCTGCCGGATTATCGCTGTGGGGAATGCAGTGCACAATCGCCCGTGGACACGCAGCCATTACTTTTCCTATTTAGGACCTAAAGAATGGTTGTGCCAAATTTCACATTTCACACCAGGAAGCTAGAGAATTAGTGGCGAGTCAGCCAGTGAGTAATCAGTGAGTGGACGTTTCGGATATATATATATATATAATATAGGCACAGTGTAACCAGCGGCCTTTTTACAGTTAAGCACAGGACAGGGAAGCTGCATCACATTTATATGTCTATATAACATCTGGTCTGTTAGGAGGGACAGATATTCTGCAGAGGATATATTGCTGCAGGTGGAAAAGCTTATATACCAGCAGAGAACTTAAACGGGGTTCTCTTGGAGGAAGCAGGGAAAGAAGCTGCATCATGTTTATATGCCTCTATGAATTTTGGTCTGTACATTGGGAGAGGGGACATTTCTGCTGCTGTCGACATATATGGCAGCAAAGCAGACAGATTGTTTGTGGCCTCAGACGTCTTTCAGAGCCGCCAGTTCGACCAGTCCAGCTTATCTGCAGATCTCACGCAGCTAGCACTGAGGTTTGGGAGATTAAATCACGCTGTGCCAAACAGAGACAGCTCACAGAGATGCCAGCGAGACTCCTGTCCTCACATATCGTGCATCCCAGGGACTGCGCTTATTTAGGTGGCCGGCTGTCTTAAATGTTTATCCTTTTATTAAATTTTTAAAGTGGTTAAACCAACATTGATGGAAAGGTATACCGTAGTAAATAAAGGGAAAGAAAGAACAAGGGATAGAGATATACGAGGGGACGAAGAGGGATGGAGTAGTGGATAGAAAAAGAACTGATAAGAAGAGAGGGAGGTGGGGGATGGGAAGAAACAAAACTATACATAGGGTGGAAGAAGAAACCAAAGAATGGGATATGGGAGCGGGATGGGGGGAGCCCAATAGATTCATGCACTCCGGTGTATGCTGGAAGGGGATCCATGGCCCCTGGGTGTCTGCACCTCCATGCTTTTTTTTAAATACAAAACAAAAAGAAAACCAAACTGGGAAACAGCAAATACACACAGTGCCTGTCAGTGGGCTCAGACATCGTTCAAAGCTAGGTGTCTAAACCGTACGAGTGGCTAGAGGTATTTTAGTGGTGCTGCCTGCCTCGCTGCCAGTGTACTACCAGAAAGACTGTTCAGCAGAGCTGGGGTGTGATAAATAATAGACCCATCCGCCTGTCCACAGACAATGTGGATCACTTGATGTTTATTGAGATGAAGCATGCATGGATTTCACCTGACTTCTGCACGCCCATGGCAGATTCCACCGATTAGTTGCTGACAAATACTCCCGTATGACTGAGCATAGAATTATATCAAAGACCACACTGCAGCCTCAAGGTGTTTCCTCTTCCTACTACTTTCCCCCAAATGTAAAACATTTCAATATGTAAATACGGAACTACAGCTCTGATATTTTTACGAGGAGCACATTTTGCCCTCGAGGTGGTGATGGTGGAATTGCTTTCTTTCTCCCGCTATCGCCATGTTTCCTCCTTCTTCTCCCAAAATGAACATTTTCTAAAGCACAAGAAGCAGCTGCAGCTATAGAACCTTTCCTTGGAGCAGGCCCGTGCTTGGCTATTCTATTCACCTGGCAGAATTTGTACTTTGCAAACTTTATGACATTGCTTTTAAAACAAGCACCACACCTGCAGTCTTGTGTAGCGAAGGTTCCCGTAGCTGTACAGCCTTTCCTTGGAGCGGGTCCGTGCTTGAGTGTTGTGTTCACCTGGCAGAATTTGTCTTTTATGACATGCTTTTAAAACAAGCAGCGCACCTGTTGTCCATCTTGGTGCAATTTTTGATCTAGAAGACCCTATGTGGGCCTTCTTTTGCTTTCAGTGACACCCCTGTGCTACGATTGACCCCCAATTTGTGGGAGCGGAGTAACATTCATCACGAGTGCAACAATCAGAGCATTTTCACTTTCAATCTAACATTATTTCTTGCTGCATTTCCTTACCAGATGTAGAAGAATAATAATCCCGTTGGTGCAGAACAAACAATCTGTAGCAACCTCCAATTCCTAATGCCATAGCCAAGGCCGGCCAGACACATCTGTCCAACGGCAAAGCAGACATGGCCGATGATGGTGGCGTACGCACGCTTAGAGGATCCCACCCACTCAGCAACTGCAAAAACAATTACATACATTTCTATAAAATGGTAAAGAACAGATCATTAGAATGGTCGTCTACTCGTCTTCTATGCGCTATAATTAATGTATTCTCCATTATGAAGAGCTGATGGATTTATATAACTCGCTGTAATCTTCTGACGCAACTTGAGTAGAAGATTGGCCCCTTAATAGGGACTTTGTGCATGGCTAAACCCCTTCCCTAAAGCACATGAGGTATTTTCAGTGCAAATGGTGCCATATATAAAAAGAGGTTGCGAAGGCTGTGATTGATTCATCGAGTGTTGCAGGGATTTGCTGAGCTGCGGTGCTCAAGAATCAATCAGAGCCAGCGCTTCCTGGATGCGGGATTTTTGACACCCCCCCCCTCCCCCACCCCCCAGGAAGCGCTGGCTGAAGACTACAAACAAGTGCAGCGGAACTGCCTGGAGGAGAAGTGTGGGGAGCAGACAGCGCCTTTTAGGGACAAAAAGTAGGACTTCCTACTGTAAAAGTTGCATCGCACGAAAACCGTGATTTCATGTGATGCGATGCATCACAAAGGAAGGCTCCATAGGGATACATGGGTTGTACAGAGCATGCTGTGATTTTTTTTTTTTTTTCTCGCAATGTAACAGTTTACAAAACATCACTAATGTGAAGGAACCCATTGGAAAGCACGGGCTTCACATACATAGGATTTGTAGTGCTGTCGCATCGCAAAAAAATCATACGATTTGCACAATGGGTGTTGTTTGTATGAGCATGCATCGGCGTGTTTTACTGCACTTTTTGTGTGCGCTCCAGTTTCAGAGACCACCGGCAATGTGCTGCGGCCAGTGATACAAATGTAGTTTAATACAGTATACTGGACATGTAAATCAATGACCATTCATGTAATCTGCCGACAAGACAAAGCTTACATTCATGTAATTTGCTGACGACACAAAGCTAGGAGGGATAGCTAACACTAGGGAAGAGAGAGAGGATTCAGAAAGATCTAAAAAAGCTTGAACAGTGGGCAGCGACTAACAGAATGGGATTTAACAAGGAGAAATGCAAAGTCCTACATCTGGGCAATAAAAATGAAAAAAACACATATAGAATGGGAGGAATTGGGCTAAGCAGCAGCACATGTGAAAAAGACTTGGGTATACTAATAGATCATAGACTGAACATGAGTCAACAATGTGATGCAGCAGCCAAAAAGGCAAACACAATTCTGGGATGTATTAAGAGAAGCCTAGAGTCTAGATCACGTGAGGTCATTATCCCCCTCTACTCTTCCTTAGGCCTCCCTTACACAGGCACTTTTTACCGCGATTAGAGAGTTGTTTTCAGTGCCGTGCTAATTGTGTTATAACGCTCCCATTGTTTTCAATGGAGCCTCTCAGAAAGCCGCTTTATCTTCGAGCTGAGTATGTTCTATTTTTGACGATTAGCGCACCATCAATGATGAGGAATGCTAAAGCCCGCTGTTGGCCGCAGGTAGCTATGGCTGAAAGTGAAAGTAAAATTGTGGCAAAGCTAGTTAGTGGCTCTGCTGGGTGTAGCAGGCGGGTCATTTATCAGATTATACATAACAGTATAAAGTATTTTACCCAATACGAGATTATTAATGAGGAGGCCGGACATAGCGATTCCCACGACACATCTCAGCGCTGTATAGACGTAAAAATGTGTAACGAACGCGGCTCCGAGGCCGAATGAGAACATCAGTAACATGGAGAGTAATATGACCGGACGTCTCCCGATCCTGTAAAATACAACAGTCAACGTCCATAAAGAGTTAATCGTACCTTCATTCACATGCGGAGCCATTCACTTGCCATAAATTCACGTTTGCGTTCTCCATCATTCCATCTGACATAGGATTTCAGTTTATTGAATGTTACCATTTCATTAGATCCCATTTTCAATAGGCTTTTACATCCTGTGATTCGGACCAAAATAGGATATGCTGGGGGGCTTTTAGTGATTGAAAATCGCACCAAAAATATGCAGATGTGAGTAAAACAACTGATATCAGAGGCTTTTATTTACCCCGTATTACAGATGTAAAAAATACACACGTAATACGGAACATATCCATGTCTGTGTGACTGGGACTTTAGTCTGCTTTCACACAGGCCACAAAATTGCCCAATTTTCCCCGCGATGCGACAGCGCTACAAATCACATGTATGTGAAGCCTATGCTTTCCAATGGGCACTCAGCCAATCAATGCAGCACTCGATGAACCAATGCGAGGGCTCTGATTGGTTCATCCAGCTCTGCATTGATTGGCTGAGCAGAGTTTGAAGAACCAATCACGGTGTGGAGGTGGGATTTATGAATTGGCCAATTGTTGCCGCTGCTTAGCCAATTCATAAATCTCGCCTCCGCAACGTGATTGGTTCTTCAAACTCTGCTCAGCCAATCAATGCAGCGCTGGATGAATCATCCAGAGTCTTTGCTTCCTGGAGGCGGGGCTTTTGAATCCTGCTACCAGGAAGTGATCTTCTGTGGCCAAAAGAGGACTGCAGGACGCCTGGCAGAGTTCTGGAGAGTAACGGTAGGACCCAGACTGAGCCTGCTAGGTAAGTATTCCGTTGTTTTATTTCATGGAATGCAGTTAGGGCTTATTTTAGAGGTAGGGCTTAACCTTCTCACGATAAAATCTCACGAGTTTATGGCTGGTAGCAGCGAAGAGATGCATTATTTTTCACAAGAAAAATGCATCACTGACGCTGCAAAATCTCAGGAACACAGCTGCGATATCACCGCGGTTTTGTAGCAGCGATATCGCTGTCGCCTGTGTGAAAGAGGCCTTAGTCTCATTATTTCTATAGTAGACTTGCATTAAAAATGTTGCTTCTTTGATACTGTAAATTACGTGGAGTCTCCCTTGCCACTTGGGATCCCCCTTCCAGCTTCTCTGCAATCCACTTTCTGTTGTTAGGTACAGAGCTTCTGTAGTAACAAGGACACAGGGACTATTTAGAAGACTCAGGTAGACTTTAAGGAAGTTCTGTGATCATTTTTCCTAACATATCTATTGTCAGAAATAAATGGGATAAAGAAAGAAAAAAACCTCAGCGCTCACACCATAGAATAAATAAAAGTAAAAATGTACTGAAGAGAATAAAGATGATGTCACTTACTTCGCGGAGGCGCCTTTAGGGTAGGCGCCTCCTGATCCCAGTAGGCGTATCAAAAATGGCGTCAGCCAGCGGTGATAAACAAGTTTCACGGTTTTAATAGAATAAAATTATATATAATACACAACGCGTTTCGGCCGCACGGCCTTTTTCAAGACGCCATTTTTGATACGCCTACTGGGATCAGGAGGCGCCTACCCTAAAGGCGCCTCCGCGAAGTAAGTGACATCATCTTTATTCTCTTCAGTACATTTTTACTTTTATTTATTCTATGGTGTGAGCGCTGAGGTTTTTTTCTTTCTTTATCCCATTTATGTCTTTCTCCTTCATGCCATGATTGGAGCTTTCCTCTAGCCGCTCTCTCTTATGAGATTGTTCACAGCACCTATGAATATTCGTTTGGACATCAGGACTACCTACCTACTATACTCTCCAGTATCCTTCTAGTGAGCGCTCTACCCTTACTCATCATTATTGTCAGAAATAGAATAACCGTACTGGAGCCTCTTGAGTTGTGGCGTTCCTCTGTTATTGCTCCTGGAAATACTGTATATAAATCAATAGGTCATGTCCCTTCACAGACTGATTGTCATCACAGTTGTCAATTTATTCATACTTTCCAAGAGAAAGCTATGCAAATGAATGATGGAATATTTACTCCACAGCACCTCCTACTACCTTATGAGTTAATCTCCAAACTTTTAAGAGGCATTGCAACACAACTAGGGATGCACGGCAAGCCAGAATACTCTTCTACAGACAGCTTTCAGGGTTATTGACCCTCATCAGTGTACTGTAGGGTTTTGGTTGTTAAAAGGTCAGATATTGACTCATAGGGTAGCTAATGTACCTTCCAATAGGTGGCGCTGTGGAGGATTAGACTCCCATGTATCCCCGAAAATAATCACTAGCATGATTCAGGATTTTCAGTGAGGCTTGAAATATTGTTACAGACAGCGAAAGTGGACCCACTGTGCTACCCAACCAGCCTGGCTTCTGGATCAGACCTGTTGTGGCTGGCAGCTATCCCCAGTAATCTCAGATGGGGAATCTTGCCCTTGGTGCATTCCATGGTAACGGACAGGACACACATGTGCAAATTTTTTAACATTTTTTATTTTTTTTTATATATTTTTGTCTGAAACTTTAAAAATAGCTATAGGTAGTTAAACTATGCACTGTGACAAATGTATCTATGTCATACCTACCTCCTAACTTTCTATCAACTCTTAGTAAATGACCTGTGACTTTTAGGCCGCCTGCACACGAGCGGAAATCCCGCCGCGGGATTTCCCGCGGGATTTCCGCCGCTGAAAGTCTGCATAGGAGTGCATTACAATACGCACTCCTATGCAGACGGCCGCGGTTTGGCCGCGCGAAATCTCGCGCAGCAAACAAACCGCGGCATGTTCTAATTTTCTGCGGGGCACGCACTCACCTGGCCGCCGGCTCCGGTCTGCGCATGCGCCGGCTGCGCGGCAGCCGGCACATCAAAGAGCCGGGGCCGCCAGGCGCGGGTGAGTACGCGCTCGTCCCTGCAGGCTCTGGGGTCGGATCGCGCGGCGAGATTTCTCGCTGCCGGATCCGACCCGCTCGTCTGCAGGCGGCCTAAGTAACAGACAGGACATGAAAATGAATAGCAATTGCAGAGTACTTGTTTTTTTCGAAATTTCTGTTCTCCTAGTTAATATATAATTAAGACTCTTTCACATTATTTTCAGTATACTCTTAAGATTGTCTGCTTTGTACTTGTTCTGATCTGTTAGTTATAAACACCCCTAATTTATTTTTTCATGTGGTAAAAATAAGAATAATCATTTTTTAGATGTTTTATTCAGTAACAGGTAACTGCAATATATGTGAACCTTATAAGACTTAAATGAGGAACTTTTGTTGTAAATTATAATGACCATTAACTAACAGAACGATTAATTACACTTTCTTGGTAACAGACCGGACATCTAGTTGGTGGGCTATTGATTCTACTGTAAATTACATAATATAACAAATATAATAAGTTACATTACCTCGCTGGCTTATTTTTGGTCACATCTGTTAGTTCAAAACATCTATTCACTTCTATACTGAAATGCAGACTGAATAAATCTGTCAAAACTTGTGGAAACACGTGTGAACTTGCATGGTCCAGTGTGAGTGCAGAATTAGATAGGATTGTTAGAAGAAATGTTTGAGAATAGAAAAATATACTCTAAGACCCCTGCCTGAAAGCAGGGTAGGCATCCTGATAAGAACAGCCCCACACTGGAACCTCAGCACTAACTATCCGTGACAGGACACAGGAATGAAGTACTGAAGACATGGCACACAGAACAGGACTGAGTTATCACCGTGATGGGAACGACGCACAGACTGGAAGGAAATGCAGAAACACACAGGCTAAAGTACAAGGCAAAGAACATACAGAATAAACAGATACAGGATCAATTAGACAGAACAGTCCTGAGACAGGCAACCCAGATGTGCTGGCTGTCTTGAGAAAAGCACACAACAATACTGTGGCAAAGAGGAAGTGCATCAGGCCAGCTTAAATAGGAGGCTAATGGCTATTAACCCTGCAACTGGGCTGAGAGCAAGGGAACTGGTTAACTCCTTCAGTGCTGTTAGAAAATAGTAACATAGATTACATTCATTCCAAAGAAACAAACAGAGTGACACCCAAGTCAGCCCGGAACAGCAAGAGGGCGGCCGACACACTTAACAAATATAAGCTCTACCCCGAAAATAAGTCCTAGCTATAGTTCATAAAAAAGTCAATAGGAAAAACACAATTGCTGCATTTTTACAGCGCTTTTCCGTGTCACCTGAGTCACTTACCAAACATGCTCGGTCCTGGCCCTTCCTGCTGCTTTCCAGAGCCCCGACGCTGTACCCGCAGTCCTTGGCTGCCCACACAGGATCACTTCCTGATTAGGAGATTCACGGCACAATGGCTGCGATTGGTTCTTCTAGCGCTGCACTGATTGGCTAAGCCGTGGTGCTCTAACAACCAATTACAGTCATCGCTTCGTGGAGGCGGGATTCCTGAATCCCTAACCAAGAAGTGAGCCTGTGTGGACGACCAAGGACTGCGGGAACTGTGTTGGCGCTCGGTAAAGCAGTGGGAAGGGCCTGGACCGAGCAAGTTGGGTAAGTAAAATAAGACTAATAAAAATTTACATAAGACCCTGTCTTATTTTCAGGGAAATAAGGTATTACTAATTTACATAGCTATTTCCCAGGAAGCATTGCATGGCCTATAATATTCCCTGCACTTTTGTGGTGCTCTCCAGCAGGACAAACAGCCACTGGACTTCTCAAGAGGAATGAAGAACATTACAAAAATGTGAAAAATGTCCTAGATTTGTTATTTTAGACTAATATGTCAGCAGTAGAGATGAGCAAGCACCAAAATGCTCGGGTGCTCGTTGCTCGAGTCAAACTTTCCATAATACTTGAGAGCTCGTTTCGAGTAACGAACCCCATTGAAGTCAATGGGGGACTCGAGCATTTTTGTATGGGACCGATGCTCCGCATAGCTGATGACTTGTCAAACACCAGAAAACATCAGAAAGTCATGGAAACACCACAGAAACGGATAGGGAAGGGCAGGGGCAGCATGCAGGGCTGCATCTGAGGCTCCCAGGTCCCACTATTAGGCCTAAATGGGGGCAAGAGCCTAGTGTCACCCCCCTAACAATTTACTTGGGACAAACCCTCATTAGCAAGGCACACGCGCTGGCACATCTTAGCTAAGCACCACACTACCTGCAACCAAGGACAATCATTGCCTGCGGGTGACACCGCTGCCTCTTCTCCTGGGTTACATGCTGGCATTGCTGCCCAACCCTATAACATTTTTTATAGCAAGAATGTAGGCGGACCCCTGTAACATTTCTGTAGCAGAAGTATTGGCGGACCCCTGTGACATTTCTGTAGCAGAAGTATAGGCGTACCCCAGTAACATTTCTGTAGCAAGAGTGTAGGCAAACCCCTGAAAAAATTTGGTTACCAAAAGTGTAGGCGAATCCAGAAAAATTGGTGTACCAAGAGTACAAGTGTACCCCTGCAAAATTGCTCAACCGTGAAGGCAGGTGAATCCCATAAACATTTTTTAAAGATTCAGCTCGCTGTTGCTTAATTTGTAACAGAGCCTGGGGGCAGCCCTGTGAAAAAAAATTGGTTTCTGTTAAAGTATAAATACTTTTGAAACTTTGAAAAATTGTAAAAAAATTACAAACAGAGCCTTTAGACCCACAGAAAGTTTGGCAGTTCAGCGTGATGACATGATGTTTTAGGAGGAAGAGTAGGAGGAGGAGGAGTAATAATATCCGAGAGTGATTGACAAAGCTAATTCCCTCTTTTTTTCCGGTGATAGAGAATGCTTTTTTCTCCGGTTGCAGCGAAAAGAATCATTAGGTTCCTCTGCTTTCCGCTGGTGGAGAAGAGAAGTCTGGGGAAATCCAGCCTTTGTTCATCTTTATGAGTGTAAGCATGTCGACACTGGCAGTTGACAGGCGGGTATGCTTATCCGTGATGATTCCCCCAGCCGCACTAAACACCCTCTCTGACAAGACGCTAGCCGCAGGGCAAGCCAGCACCCCCAGGGCATACAGCGCAAGTTCGTGCCACGTGTCCAGCTTTGACACCCAATAGTTGTATGGAGCAGAGGCATCACGGAGGACGGTGGTACGATCGGCTATGTACTCCCTCACCATCTTTTACAGTGCTCCCCCCGACTCAGCCTTGACTGGGGAGCGGTGACACAGTCTTGCTGGGGAGCCATAAAGCTGGCAAAGGCCTCGGAGAGTGTTCCCCTGCCTGCACTGGACATGCTGCCTGATCCTCGCTCCTTTCCTGCTACTTGGCCCTCTGAACTGCGTCTTCTGCCACTAGCGCTGTCAGATGGAAACTTTAGCCTTACTTTTCCCACCAGGGCCCTGTGGTATTGCATCACTCTCGTACCCCTTTCCTCTTCGGGAATGAGAGTGAAAAGATTCTCCGTATACCGTGGGTCACTAAGGGTGAACACCCAGTAATCTGTGTTGGCCAGAATGCGTCTAACGTGAGGGTCACGGGAAAGGCAGCCTAACATGAAGTCAGCCACGTGTGCCAGGGTACCAGTATGCAACACATCGCTGTCCTCACTAGGAAGATGACTTTCAGGATCCTCCTCCTCCTCTTCAGCTAATACACGCTGAACAGATGAGAGGCAAGCAGCAGGGGTACCCTCTGCCGTGTGGCCAGTTGTCTCTTCCCCCTCCTCTTCCTGCTCCTCCCCCTCCTCCTCCAAAACGTGCTGAGATATAGACATGAGGGTGGTCTGGCTATCAAGCAACATACTGTCATCCCCCATCTCCTGTTCCAACCGCAAAGCATCCGCCTTTATGCTTAGCAGCGAACTTCTCAGCAGGCAAAGCAGCAGGATGGTAACGCTAATGATTGCCGCATCGCCGCTCACCATCTGGGTAGACTCCTCAAAGTTTCCGAGGACCTGGCAGATATCTGCCATCCATGCCCACTCCTCAGTAAAGAACTGCGGAGCCTGACTACCACTCCGCTGCCCATGTTGCAGCTGGTATTTCACTATTGCTCTATGCTGCTCGTACAGCCTGGCCAACATGTGCAGCGTAGAATTCCAGCGTGTGGGCACGTCACACAGTAGCTGAAACAGATGTTGCAGGGTCCTCAGGGTGGCAGCGTCCATGGTGGACTTGCGGAAATGTACGCAGATGCGGCGCACCTTGCCGAGCAGGTCAGACAAGTGGGGGTAGTTTTTCAGAAACTGCTTAACCACCAGATTGAAGATGTGGGCCAGGCATCGCACGTTTGTGAGGCTGCTGAGCTGCAGAGCCGCCATCAGGTTACGGCCGCTGTCACACACGACCATGCCCGGTTGGCGGCTCAGCGGCAAAAGTCAGAAGTCGGTCTGCTCTGTCAGACCCTGCAGCAGCTTGGGGGCTGTGTGCCTCTTGTCACCTAAGCTGATTAGTTTTAGCACGGCTTGCTGACACTTGCCCAATGCCATGCTGCCGCGCCGCACGCTACCGACTGCTGGGGACGTGCTCACACTTCTTAATTGGGAGGTGGAGGTGGCAGAGGAGGAGGAGGGGGAGGGTTTGGAGGAGGTGGCATAAAAGGCCGCAGATACCAGCACCGAGGAAGGACCCGCTATTCTGGGTGTGGGTAGGACGTGAGTGGTCCCAGGCTCTGACTCGGTCCCAGCCTCCACCAAGTTCACCCAATGTGCTGTCAGGGAGATATAGTGGCCCTGCCCGCCAGTACTTGTCCACATGTCCGTGGTTAAGTGGACCTTCCCAGTAACTGCGTTAGTGAGGGCACGATTTATGTTGCAGGAGACGTGCAGGTGTAGGGCTGGGACGGCACACCGGGAAAAATAGTGGCGACTGGGGATCGAGTAGCGTGGGACAGCCATCATGTTTTTGAAAGCCTCCATTTCCACAAGCCTGTACGGCAGCATCTCCAGGCTGATTAATTTGGCAATGTGCACGTTTAAAGCTTGTGCGTGCGGGTGGTGGCAGTGTATTTACGCTTTCGCTCCTACGCTTGTGTTAGCAACAACTGAACGCTGCGCTGAGAGACATTGCTGGATGGGGTCGAGGACAGTTGAGGTGAGGGTGTGGGTGCAGGCCGGGAGGCGCTTGTGCCTGTGTCCTGTGAGGGGGGTTGGATCTGTGTACAGGTTGGGGCACAGGGGAAGAGGCAGTGGTGTGACCCGGAGGCGGTGAACGGCCTTCGTCCCACCTTGTGGGGTGCTTGGCCATCATATGCCTGCGCATGCTGGTGGTGGTGAGGCTGGTAGTGGTGGCTCCCCGGCTGATCTTGGTGCGACAAAGGTTGCACACCACTGTTCGTCGGTCATTTGCGCTCTCACTGAAAAACATCCCCACCTTTGAACACCTAGCCCTCTACACGGAGGCTTGGCGCGAGGGTGTGCTTTGGGAAACAGCTGGGGGGATTCTTCGCTCTGGCTCTGCCTCTACCCCTGGCCACTCCATTGCCTCTTCCAACCTGCCCTGCTGCTGCACTTGCCTCCCCCTCTGAAGACCTGTCCTCAGTAGGCTTAGCAAACCAGGTGGGGTCAGTCACCTCATCGTCCAGCGGCTCTTCCTCCGAATCCTCTGTGCGCTCCTCCCTCGGACTTACTGCCCTTACTACTACCTCACTGATAGACAACTGTGTCTCATCGTCATCGTCCACAAAAAGCTCTTGAGACAGTTGCCAGAAGGTTGGGCATCGGTCACGACAAACTCCTCAGGTGAGAGAGGAATCATTTTTTCCCACTCAGGGCAGGGACCCGAGAACAGTTGCTGGGAGTCTGCCTGCTCAGAATCTGTCATTTTCATGGAGGAAGGGGGAGCAGCCAGAGGATTCAGAGTTGCAGTCCCTAGGCCGGGAGTAGTGGACTGCGTAGAAGACTGTGTGGTTGATACATTGCTGGACGCATTTTCTGCCATCCACGACAGGACATGCTCGCACTGCTCTGTTTGTAATAAAGGTCTACCACGCTGACCCATAAATTGTGATATGAAGCTGGGGACCCCAGAAACTTGCCTCTCTCCTAATCCCACAGCAGCCGGCTGTGATTCACCTGGACCAGGAACTCGGCCTGTGCCCACACCCTCACTTGGACATCCGTGTCCTCGACCCTTAGGGCTCATGTCCACGGGCAAAATGAGATTTAAAATCCGCAGCGGATCTCCCGCGCGCGGATCCGCACCCCATAGGGATGCATTGACCACCCGCGGGTAGATAAATACCCGCGGATCGTCAATAAAAGCGATTTTAAAAAAAATGAAGCATGAAAAAATCTGGACCATGCTCCATTTTCATGCGGGTCTCCCGCGGGGACGGCTCCCGCGGGCTTCTATTGAAGCCTATGGAAGCCGTCCGGATCCGCGGGAGACCTAAAATAGGAATTTAAAGCATTTACTCACCCGCAGCGGGCCGCGAAGCTCTGCTCTTCCTCACGGCCGCATCTCCCTTGCTTCGGCTCGGCGGATGTGCCCGGCGCATGCGCGCGGCACGTCGTCGGCGTGCCGGCGACGTGCCGCCGGCGTCAGGAATTCATCCGCCGGCCGAAAAAGAAGATCCGGCCGTGAGGAAGAGCAGAGCTTCGCCGCCCGCTACGGATAGGTAAATGCTTTTAAATTGCTATTTTCAGCGCTCATGTCCGCGGGGCAGGAGGGACCCACTGCAGATTCTCCATGGAGAATCTGCAGCGGATCTGATTTTCCCCGTGGACATGAGGCCTTACCCCTACTCGTCATCATGGCGGAATAAGGATAGAGCAGGGCCCAAATAAATTACCCCACTGTACAGCGCTAAAAACTGGGCCTTAATTCACCGCACACAGAGACTTGTAGATAGCGGAGGATCTATGCTGTGACCGCTGTATTGCGCTAATACCTAGGAGTAATTTACCGCTCACAGAGACTTGTAGATAATAGAGGCTGTATGGAGTGGGAGAAGATTCTAAAGCCAGTGGATAGTGCTGGTAACTGCGGCGATCTCAACCGCACCAAGGAAAAGGTATTGTGAGACGCTCTGCACAGCGGCAGAGCTGAAATACTTTGCAGTGGCCCCGGTAATATTACAGTACTGTTTAGCGGTGAGACCTCTGTCTAATGCACTGCAGACACAGAACGGTATAACTGAAGTACTTTGCAGTAGGCTAGGAATTATTTGAGTGCAGTTTCCCGGTGAGAGCTGGTTATACGGCACTTCAGGGTGAGAACGCTATTACTGACAGGCTAGGAACAGGCCTAGATGCGTAATACAAAAATTGATGTACTACAACTCCCAGCAGACCACAACTATAATGCACACGGTGAGATGTAGCTCTAAGAAGGAGCGTTGGGGTTCTTGTACGGAGGATCAGGAGGACTGTATAACTTTCCCTATATAAGTAGCTCTGTCCCTACACTCTGCCTTATGCACTGCACACACAGAACAGTATAGGTAAAATGGCCTGCACAGCCGAGATGCTTAAAAAAAAAATTGGTGCACTACTGCTCCCAGCCAGCCACAACAGTAAAGCACACGGTCAGATGTAGCCCTAAGAAGGAGCGTTTTGGGTTCTTGAAGACAGGATCCTACACTAACACTTTCCCTATACTCTCCCAGCGTGTGTCTGAGGCGAGCCGCGGGCGGGGCCCCTTTATATACTCGGCGGTCACCTGATCTCACCAGCCACTCACTGCTGGGGGATGGGATAGGGCTGACACGTCACAGCAGGAAGTGGTAATGCCTTCCCCGCATGTCTATTGGCCAGAAAATGGCGCTAAACACACGGGGAAGGAAATGCAATTGACTCGAGTACTGCGTGGTGTTCGTCTCGAGTACCCTAATGCTCGGACCAGTGTGCCCGCTCATCTCTGGTCAGCAGTCCTTAGACTCTGCAGAAACACTTCTTGCACTGAACAATCCTTGTGCGAGTCCTGTGGCTAAACGGATGTAGAGAAAGACCTACCTGTACATACATGCTTGACTCATTCAGTTCTCTTAGGACTCATTGCTCCCTCTGGTTTACCTATCATAGTAACATAGTAACATAGTATGTAAGGCCGAATGAAGACATTGTCCATCTAGTCCAGCCTGTCTATCCTACTGTGTTGATCCAGAGGAAGGCAAAAAACCCCAAGGCCAGAAGTCAATTGGCTCTTTTGGGGAAAAAAATTCCTTCCCGACTCCCTAATGGCAATCAGACTGTTCCCTGGATCAACCCCTAATAGTTCCTACCTGCCTATATACCAGGATTGACACTTAAACTAAAATTTATATCCTGTAATATCCTTCTCCAGAAAGACATCAAGTCCCCTTTTAAACTTCTCTATGGATTTTGCCATCACCACTTCCTCCGGTAGAGAGTTCCACAGTCTAACTGCTCTTACAGTAAAGAACCCCTTTCTATGTTGGTGATGAAACCTACTTTCCTCTAATCGTAGCGGATGTCCTCTTGTTACCGTCGTGGTCCTGGGTGTAAACAGATCGCGGGAGAGATCCATGTGTTGTCCCCTCATGTACTTATACATGGTTATTTGGTCGCCTCTTAACCTTCTTTTTTCTAGAGTAAATAGTCCCAATTTGGATAGCCTCTCTGGGTATTCCAGTCCCGTCATTCCATGTATTAGTTTAGTCGCTCTTCTTTGAACCCCCTCAAGCACTGTGACATCTTTCCTGAGCACCGGTGTCCAGAATTGTACGCAGTATTCCATGTGAGGCCTGACAAGTGCCTTATATAATGGAAGGATAATGTTCTCGTCCTTCGCCCCTATACCTCTTTTAATGCACCCCAAGACTTTATTTGCCTTTGCAGCGGCTGACTTGCATTGGTTACTCCAGTTTAGTCTACTATCCACTAATACCCCCAGATCCTTTTCCATATCACTTTTCCCTAGTGGTACCCCATTAAGTGAATATTTGTGACATCCGTTTCTCCTGCCCATGTGCATAGTCTTACATTTGTCCACATTGAACTTCATTTGCCATTTTTCTGCCCAAGCCCCCAGCTTATCTCGGTCCGTTTGTAGCCGCACATTGTCCTCCGTTGCATTAATTATATTGTATAATTTTGTGTCATCTGCAAATATTGATATTTTGCTGTGCAGCCCCTCTATCAGGTCATTGATAAATATGTTGAACAGAGTGGGGCCTAATACTGAACCCTGTGGCACCCCACTAGCGACTATGGTCCAATCAGAGTACGAACCATTTATTACCACCCTCTGCTTTCTATCGTTGAGCCAATTTTTTACCCACTTACACACGTTTTCGCCCAGTCCGAGCTGCCTCATTTTGTATATTAGCCTATTATGTGGCACGGTGTCAAAGGCTTTAGAGAAGTCCAGATATACAAGATCAATAGATTCTCCCTGGTCCAGCTTAGAGCTTACTTCATCGTAGAAACTGATCAGATTTGTCTGACATGAGCGACCCTTCATGAATCCATGTTGGTGAGGAGTTATTCCCTTAATCTCCTTGAGGTACTCATCGATTGCGTCTCTCAGAATCCCCTCGAAAATTTTTCCCGTTACAGATGCCAGAAGGGGTTCTGATCACAGATCCCTACAGTGAGCCCTAAACGTCTCAGGATGATCTGGTGGATGTAGAATATGTCGGACCCATATAAACCTACAATCACTTACCTGTCTCCTAAGGGACCAAAGATAATGGATCCGATAAGGAGTCCTGCCATGTAAACGGCCTGAGAAATGTCCGCCTGCTCCTTCCTGTGACACACCAGGTCGAACTGAAGAACACAAAAATATGCAAATTACCCTCTATTTTCTATGAATTATACTGTAACCACAGCCGAAAAACCTGAACGCCGTATGTTGTACTTCTACCACAATCACTCATTTCTGCCCAGTTACCAGGATGGACACGGGGACTTCTTTGTAAAATATATTTATATATTTTTTATAAATTCTTTATTTAAAGTTTTTATAAATTTTCCAGAAAAAGAAAACCAAGGAACAATCCGTGTGAGAGGGGAGCGCGATCAGCAACATTACCAACCGCGCAGAGAATGCCGATCGGGGGGGGCTTCCAAAGGGCCGGGATGCATCAACAAGGTGTTTAACTATAGATTTACGATAAAAGCGCGCAGGGAGGTCGGAGTGATGTAGTAGGAATAGGGAGACATAGGGACCCATGTGTAAGATCTTACACGCTACAGAATGGACAGGCCTCCAGAAACCGCGTATCAGAGGGCAATCCCAAAAAACATGCATGAGGGTACCCATCTCCGTACCACAACGCCAGCACATCGGGCATGACAAAGTCTAGAGGGCACCATGTACCACCGTGAAAGGACCTTGAAGCCCGCCTCCTGATATCTGCTTGAGATTGAAGATCTATATGCGACCCCAAAGATCCTGTCCACCTGGGCCGAGGACAATGGCACTCCGAGCTCCCATTAGTTCAGATACGGAGGTTTAAAGTCTCTTGGCTGTGATCAATGTAAATTATATATTAATGGGCCTTAGGAGCCCGCGGCATCCACAGGACATAACTGTATGCCCACGGGACGCAATCGGCTGCAGAATATGCCGTTGTGTGGACTATTCTGCACCAAAATCTGCCTGTCTGCGGCCGGTTTAAAGAAATAATGAAAACAAAGGTCCGGTCCGCGTCGCCAGCAGAGCAAAATGTGATTGTTCCCAGCAGGTGAAAGCAGGTACTCCTGTAGATATGAGACCTTTCTTAGCCTGATGAAGCCCCCGAGAGGTTCACAAGCTGCTGTACCATCATGTATTCTTGTAGCCATTAAAGGTCTCATATCTACCAGATCACCTGGTTTCACCTGCTGGGAACGATCACATGGGGCTTCACACGGGCAATCGCAAGTTTGTCGCGAGAAAAGTGCAGCAAAAACGTGTCAAGGTCGCATCTTTGTGCCGCGATTTTTGAGCCTCAGCGATGTTTTGTCAGAGTAATCGCGCCTCGCTGCCGCCTGCAGTACAATCGCACGTTTTTTTAACGCCAAAGTCAATAGGACTTTCTAATGTTGGGATCGCATGGCACATTGCATTACGATGCGATAAACAGGAGGCTCCATAGGGAAACATGGGAGAGTAAAAAAACGTAAAACGCAGAGAGATGGGACCCGCTGAGATTCATTTTTCACTCAACATCACAAGTGAAAACATCGCTAATAGGAAGGAAAGCATTGGATTCATAATCTGCTATTTTACTGACTCTCGCATTACGCATTTTCCGCCCGTGTGAAGCCCCCCTAATGTGTCCAGGTGATGATGAACATAAAAACACAATTAATAAATAAGGAACAAAAATCTCTGTTTTCATTTTTAGAAAGAGGTTCTGCAGCAGTTGATGCACTATAGAGTCTAACCCAGATTCCGCACCAAAGTCTGTGGCAAAACCCACAGCAGTTCAGCGCTGTATTGAATTCTATAGACAGCAAGGATTTATTTCGGACGGCACAAGTTCTTCTGTTTGCAGATTCTGAATTCTGCATGACAATTCTTGAAGCGGAAACTGTGTTGGGCATCCAGACTCGGATTTCCATTATTGATTACATCCTGGAAGCTGGACAGATGCCATTATAGCCAATGGGGTCTGTCCAGCGCGGCTCGGATTTGGCATATCCCGGATCCGGAGGTTTCACTATTTTTGTTGTTTAGCTTTGAAATCACATGGAGCAATAGATGCAGATGTGAACTTAGCTAATTGACTAGTCTGGGGCAATCAGTAATGAACTAATCTATGGTCGTCAGTACTATCACTCCAGAGCCTTCAGTATTACTACAGCTATGACTGACTAGTCTGGGGCCATCAGTACTATCATGCTATATTGAACTAGTCTAGGGCCATGACTATCATCACAGCTATTACTGATCACTCTGGGGTTATCAGTATTATCACGGCTATAATGGACTAGTCTGGCACTATCATGACTATAACTGACTAGTCTGGGGACTTTAGTATCAACGTGGATATGACCGACTACTCCAGAGCCATCAGTATTATCACGGCTATATCTGACCAGTCTGGAGCTATTAGTACTATCAGGACTGTATATATTACTGCTATATATGACTAGTCATGAGCTATCAGTGTTAGCACAGCTATATCTCACTAGTCATGCACCATAAGTATTATATATCATGGCTATAACGGACTAGTCCCGATCCATCAGTATTATCACATCATAAATGACTAGTCCAGAGCAATCAATATTATTATAACTGACCAGCCTGGGGCTACCAGTATTATCATGGCTGTAACGGACTGGTCTGGGAAATTTAGTATCATCGCAGCTATAACTGACTAATCTGGATCCATCAGTATTATCACAGCTATATCTGACCAGTCTGGATCCATCAGTATTATCACAGCTATATCTGACCAGTCTGGATCCATCAGTACAATCAGAACTGTAATTATCACAACTATATATAACTAGTCAGGGGCCATCTGGATTACCAGGACTATAACTGACTAGTCCTGGGCCATCAGGTCTACCACTGCTATATATAACTTGTCTGGGGCCAGCAGTGTTACCCGGCCTATAACTAATTAGTCTGGAACCATCAGTATTATCATGCCTGTATCTGACAAGCCTGGAGCCAATGGTTTGACAGCTATAACCGACTAGTCAGGGGCCATCAGTACTATCACGGCTTTATCTGACCAGTCTGGGGCTATGACTATAATCACAGCTATTACCGACTAGTCAGGGGCCATCAGGTCTATCACTACTATATATAACTAGTCCAGGGCCATCAGTATTATCTCACTATAACTAAAAGCCCATTTAGACACAACGATTATCACTCAAAATTTGCTCAAAAGCCATCTTTTGAGCGATAATTGTTGCGTCCGAACGCGCGGCCGTCGTGCGCTGTTCGTTCATCACTCATTTCTTTTTTTTTAAACTCGTTTTATTGAATAATATGCATTTCATACAATGAATGAATAACTTTGGATACGTCACAGGGTCGTTGTGGTCATATAAGAGCATAGATACGTTACCATATACAAGTATTAACCCGCGGTGTCAGTGGAGCACAGTCATTTACAGAGTAGGCCCTGGTAAAGCCCCCCTAACAAGCTTTGAACAGATCTTGTGTAAATACTGTATTTGTTGACCCGCACCATCTCCCCTGCACCTTGTTGAATTTTTCGGGGCATTCTCTATTTTTATAGACTATTTTCTCGTATGGCTATATAGGGTTAATAATATTCTGCCATTTTGAGAGTGTCGGGGGCGCCTGTCCATCCAGCGTAGAGCTATTGCTTTGCAGACATAGAATAATACTTTGAGGAATATCCTGTGGAATTGCCATTGGTCCTCGTCAGGGATACCCAGCAGGCATATTGCTGGATCAGGTGGTACCGGTACTCCCAACAATCGGGTTAGGAACTCTAAATATTTGGGCAATGCCATATTAGATGATTCAAATTTGCATTGGGTGCCCGGCAGCGGTGGCATTGGCTAGTGGCCGTCCTGTTCATTTTGTGAAGTCTGATCGGTGTTAAATAGCACTGGTGTAGAATGTACAATTGGGTTAGTTCATTATTTGCGGCTGGTGATACCGTAGTGTATGTGGACATTGCAGATTCCCAGTCCTCACTAGTGAGAGAGGGGATAAGCTCCTTCCATCTCTCCACCACTGTCATTGGTGTGTCGGGGATCTTGGATTGTAGTAGGTGAGTGTACCGCACCGATATCAGGCCCTGGGGTCCTGAAAAACAGCAAAGTGTATAACGTAGCTGTGGGGGACTGGGAGGCGGGGCTAGCTAGATGTAGAGGAAGGAAGCGACCAAGGGAAGGTGTTAGAGGGATAGGAAAGAGAAGAGAGGAAGAGGAGGAGTCAGTGCTCAGAAGGAGAAAGAAGAGTGGAGTCGCACCAGGAGAGGTCTGCAGCAAGTCTGAAGATGGAGCACCTAACGCAGCAAATTCGGGAAGCGGTGGCCAGCCAGGGTCCCCTGTGGCTCGTGAAGATGGCCGAAGAGTACCAGTCGGCGGCAACAGCGGCGGCGGCGTTACCGGAGGCGAGGCCGGAAGAGGAGCCAGCGGCGGAGTGCGGCGGCACGGAACCTCGTGGGAGGCCGCAAAGACGGAGGCAACCACCGGCAAGATTAAGCCCCAGCCCAGCGACGAAAAAAGGGGGCAGAAACAGCCCAAGAGCAGCGGGAGCGAGCCGGAGTGGAGCGGCGCGGTCGCAGCGCCAGGCGGAGGCTTACAGACCCGGGGAGCATAGGAGTGGGGACGAGAGCGGAGCGGAAGGCGGAGGTCTACTCACCGGGAGAGGCGGAGCGGTGCCAAGGTCGGGTAAGTCCTGCGCGGGCAAGGGGAATCCCGTGGCGGTGCAGGAGAGCATGGCGGAGGTGAGGGAGAGCGGGACACGTGTCTCCCTCAGCAGGCGGAGGGATCTGCGAGCCGGAAGTAGTACCGGCGGGAGGCCTGCACTTCGGAAGGAGGCCACAAGGGGCTACGGGAGCGAGTCCCTGTTCAGCCCGGAGGAGCGCAGCGGGGGGGAGGGAGAGCTTAGCGGGGGTAGCGAGAGGGAAGGGGGGGGGGTCGGATTTCAAAGAGAGGTGTCAGGAGGATAAATAGAAGGGAGAGTAGGGATAGTGGAGATAGTGCAGGCAGTATAGTTTTCATGAGAAGGGGGCTTGGGGCGTTGGCAACAGCCCCTCCGCCTGGAGAGGGGAGGGGGGGGGAGGGGCGGGGGCGCTTTATGCAGCAACAAGCAATAGTGGCATCAGGGGCAGCAGGTGGAGGGCAGGGCGCCCGACACGAGCGGCACACAGGCGGGCGCTCACCGGGCAGCTCGTCAAGGGAGCGAGCTAGTTGGCGCGATAGGGAGGAGCAAGCAGCAGGGCACGGTAAGTATGGAGGGGTGGGGGGGCGCAGAAGCGAAAAAGGGGCGCAGCGGTTTAGGGCAGGCAGAAGAGCGCGGGTATCTACGAGCTCGTCAGCGTCTCCAGAGAATGAGGGTCGGAAAAGGAAGGCCCCTCTATTGGATACACAGAGAAGGGCAGGAGCGGCGGTTGTTTACGATAGGCGCAGCGGCCGGGAGCGGGACGCTCGGGCTTCACGCGGTACTTCATCTCTCTCGCCGGCTTCTTCCGCAGATAATAGGTACGCTCCCCGCAGTAGCAGACACAATATGGCACCTTCGGCCGGTAGGGCATTCAGTGCGCAGAGCCAGAGAAGCCGTGGTGTCACCCATGATTTGGGCACGGAACGACACGCAGGCCAGAGGCGGGATCGTGTATCAACGCCACCCGGCCCGAGCTTCCTCTTGGCGGAACCAGGGAGGAACAAGGCGGGTGAGTCACACTACAAAAATGTTTGGGATGTATCGGTAACATCAGGTGATAAGTATAACGAAGATTTTATGGGTGCGCTTAAAGCGCTGGTAAATCGTTCTGGAATGGAGAAAGGTTTTGCTCACGCACCCGAGAGCTCGCAAGGGGCGAGTCGTAGGGGCGAAGAGTTGTGTGATGAAGAGTTTATGGGAGCGCTAAAAGCGCTGGTGAATCGTTATGAGGTTGGTAAAAGTTTGGCTCACGCACCCGAGAGCTCGCAGGGGGCGAGTCGTAGGGGCGAAGAGCTGGTTGGTGACGGCTTAAGGTTCGCAGATACACTTTTCTGCGGGGTAGCCCCGCTCGGGGTGGGCTTGACGGAAGAAGTAACGGAGAAAATTAAAAATGGTACATATGTTGACATATGGTCACTATTATCGGTGGAACATATTGCGGTCGACAAAGAACGGTTTTCGGAACGTGGGACCGACAAAAAAGCGAAAGTAGCCAAAACATTTGGTAATTGGCTACAGGCGTTTTTAATGTTGGCACACGTAGCTTGTCAACATAGCCCACAGAAGGGCCCGGAACTAATGGTGTATATGAACACCATTCATAGTGCTTATAAACTGCACGGAGGGTCGGCGTGGTGGAGGTACGACGAGGATTTTCGTCGTCGTATTTCCGGAATGAGGAACATAAGCTGGGCCACGAAGGCAACGGATGTGTGGATCCAGCTTATTCTTTCACAAAAACCGGTAAAACCATTTTTTCAGGGGACCGCTGCAGGCGCCAGTGGACAGCAGGCACCTGCGGCATCAAAACCCTCCGGATCGTGCTGGGCCTTCAACGAAGGTCATTGCCGATTCTACGCATCGTGTAAGTTTTGGCATGAGTGCTCAGTGTGCGGAGGAGCACACTCCGCAGTACGGTGTTTTAGGCGACAGAGGACAGCAGTTACACCAGGGGTGCCCAGCGCATGGGCGAACCCCAGTGAACGTCAGGTACCTGGAGCGGTGGCTCGTCCGGTACCACAGGACGCAGGAGGCAAGATTAATTAGGTTAGGTTTTACGGAAGGTTTCCGGATACCGCACAACCCGACTTTTTCCCTTAGGCTCTGCGACAATTTAAAATCGGCTCGAGAAAACAAAGAGTTAGTGATGGAGAAGTTACTGAAAGAGGTAGAATTGGGTCGGATGGCGGGCCCATTTCGGGAGCCCCCATTCGGGAACTTGCGGGTTTCACCTTTGGGGCTGGTCCCGAAGAAAGAACCGGGCAAGTTCCGGCTTATCCATCATTTATCTTTTCCGACGGGTGATTCGGTCAACGACGGGATTTCGAAAGAGCAAGCGGCAGTGTCGTATGCGTCTTTCGACCGGGCGGTGTATCTAGTCCGTCGGGCGGGAGCTGGCGCAATGTTAGCAAAGGCGGACATTGAATCAGCTTTCAGGTTGCTTCCGGTACACCCTGATTGTTTTCATCTGTTGGGGTGTAGATTGGAAGGGTGCTATTTCGTGGACATGTGTTTGCCGATGGGATGCTCTATTTCGTGCTATTATTTTGAGGTTTTCAGTTCATTTTTGGATTGGATACTTCGATTCGAGACGGGCATCCCTTCGGTATTACACTATCTGGACGATTTTTTGTTCGTAGGGCCCCCCGAGTCAGGCGTATGCGGTTTTCTATTGGCATCTTTTCAGAGGCTGATGGAAAGAGCAGGCGTTCCCCTGTCCGCGGAAAAGACAGTAGGGCCAGTGACAGCTTTGGAGTTCTTAGGTATCGAGATCGATACTAAGGATATGGTGTTTCGGCTACCAGAGGAAAAGATTGCGCGGCTGCGGCAGATGGTAGAGACCGTTGGTACATCACGGAAAGTTACACTGCATCAAATGCAAGTGCTGCTGGGCTTGCTAAATTTCGCGTGTCGGGTCATACCTATGGGACGCGCCTTTTCGAGGCGATTGTCTTTGGCGACGAAAGGGGCAAAGGAGCCTCATCATTTTGTCAGGGTGACAAAGGAAATGAAGGCGGACCTGCACATATGGAAGGTTTTTCTCGAAACTTTCAATGGGCAGGTAATATGCCAAAGGGAAGAAGTCGACAGTGAGGAGCTAGGACTGGTATCAGATGCAGCGGGAGCCTGTGGTTTTGGTGTGATTCTGGGTAACAGGTGGTGCAACGCCATGTGGCCGGAAGCCTGGGTCGAGAGAGGATGGACGAGAAACATAGCTCTGTTGGAAATTTTTCCCATCATGGTCGCCATTGAACTATGGGGCCCGGTGTTGGCTAATAGAAGTATATGTTTTTGGTCGGATAACCAGACGGTGGTGAGAGCGGTAAATAAACAGTCCTCAGCGTGCAAATTGGTGTTGGCGGCTTTACGCCATTTGATTTTGGATTGCCTGCAGCATAACATAAAGTTCAAAGCGAGCCATGTACCAGGACATTTAAATAACAAAGCTGACGCTCTTTCTCGATTTCAGATGTCGAAATTCAGGGAGCTTCACCCGACGGCGGACGTCGAGGGGGTATGTTGCCCTGCTTTCTTATGGCAAATAATAGAAAGGAGCTCCTGAATCTGGTCCGTAAGTCGGTATCCGAAGCCACATGGCGGCGCTACAATGCGATTTGGAAGCAATGGTTTGAGGTCGCCGGGGGTGGTTTTCCGGATACGGAACAGGCTAGAGCGGTTACTTTAGACACATTGGCGAACCTGCGCGGGCGGGGAGCGTCGGCGGATGCGGCGAAAAAACACGTTTCGGCAATAGCATTTTTGTTACGGTTACACGGGAGTCGGGACGTGACAAAGGATTTTGTTTTTACGCAAATACTGAAAGGTTGGAAGAAAGAGAAGTTTTCTCGGGATGGGAGACGCCCGATCACTTTCGAGCTGCTTTGCGCAATGATGAAGATAATGGGATCAGTATGTGCGAACGTAGAAGAAACGGCGCTTTTTAGAACTACATTTTCCTTAGCCTTTTTTGCAGCGCTGCGGTTGGGCGAATTAGTATCGACGAGTAAAAATAATCCGGGAGGTCTTCAATTTTCGGATGTTTCGCTCGGGGACGACGATATTAAGATTTGCATAAGAAAATCGAAAACGGACATATACGGAGCGGGAGAATGGTTGCGGATTCGTGCGCTGGGGACAGAGTGGTGCCCAGTAAAGTTAGTTAGAGACGTTATGGCACGCCACAGTGGTGGCGGCCCGCTATTGGTGCACGCAACGGGATTTCCGGTAACAAGGTACCAGTTCACGGCGATAATGCGGTCATGCTTAAAAAACCTGGGTTTGGCGCCAAACGACTTTGGGTCTCATTCGTTTAGAATTGGGGCGGCCACGTCGGCGTTTTCCTGTGGGTTGCGAAGTGAGGAGGTAAAAAGGGTGGGTAGGTGGAAATCGGAGGCATACCGGTCCTATGTAAGGCCGGATTTGAGAGTACTGTGAAATGGTGATGAGTTTGATGTTGGGGACATTTTCTTCCCCTGTTTTTCTTTCTTGATTTGTTTTACAGGTTCAAATTGGACAGTGTGGGTGGTAGGCCACTCCTACATATTTTGGGCCGAAAGGAGGGCCAGAGCAAGGCCGGTGGGTCCCCATTTGGGACAAAAAGACGTATGCGTGCAATGGCACGGCGTACGAGGTTTGAAATGGACCGGGCTGCTCCAAGAGGTGCTGCAAATCAGCAGGCGGTCACCCGATAGAGTGATCTTGGTAATCCACGCGGGTGGAAATGATCTGGGGAAAGTTAAAGTGGGAGAGTTGCTAACGTTGATGAAGGAGGATTTATACCGTTTTAAAAAATTCTTTAACGACGTTATTATAGTCTGGTCAGATATTGTGGCCAGAAGGTTCTGGAGGGAAGCGAGGGATATGGAGGCTATAGAGAGAGCGAGGAGGAACGTTAATTTTAAGATGTCTAAATTTGTTCAGTCAATTGGGGGGGTGTCAGTTAGACATTGGGAGTTAGAAAAGAGAGAGATAGGCATGTTTAGGGGTGACGGTGTTCACCTTAGTGATATTGGCACCGACACGTTTTTGTCAGGACTGCAGGACGGGGTAGAGGAGGCGTTGTGGCTGGCATGTGGGGGGCGGAGTGCAGCATAGGGATATGCTGCATCCTTGGTGGCGGTAATTTTATTCCATGCCAGCAATGGATGGAAGGGCTGTACAGGCCCATCATGGGGCTTTCTTACGCCTGGTTGTTTTACGTTAAAAGTTTTAAATTTTATAAAGCGGTTAAGCGGCATGGAAGATGGGTATAAAGTGGAGTAAAAGAGAAATTAAATAAAGCTGTGGCCTACCCACGTAAAACGCCAGCAGGTTGTTGTGTCCTTTATTTCATAGATAAAGGGGAGCTAAGAGGTAAATGGGTAGTCCTCCCAGTCTGAAAAACAGCAAAGTGTATAACGTAGCTGTGGGGGACTGGGAGGCGGGGCTAGCTAGATGTAGAGGAAGGAAGCGACCAAGGGAAGGTGTTAGAGGGATAGGAAAGAGAAGAGAGGAAGAGGAGGAGTCAGTGCTCAGAAGGAGAAAGAAGAGTGGAGTCGCCCTCCCACCCGCCCTGTAAGGAAAGGGAGGTGGGATAGAGTTATTATGAGGAAGTTAAGTTGTTTAGGAAGTTGTCACAGCTTAGGGTTAGGCGGTAATTTTATTCCATGCCAGCAATGGATGGAAGGGCTGTACAGGCCCATCATGGGGCTTTCTTACGCCTGGTTGTTTTACGTTAAAAGTTTTAAATTTTATAAAGCGGTTAAGCGGCATGGAAGATGGGTATAAAGTGGAGTAAAAGAGAAATTAAATAAAGCTGTGGCCTACCCACGTAAAACGCCAGCAGGTTGTTGTGTCCTTTATTTCATAGATAAAGGGGAGCTAAGAGGTAAATGGGTAGTCCTCCCAGTCCTGGGTGAGCAGTATGCCTATTAATGGGTATAGAGAGA
The DNA here is from genome assembly GCF_035609145.1 of Eleutherodactylus coqui. Lineage (NCBI taxonomy): Eukaryota > Metazoa > Chordata > Amphibia > Anura > Eleutherodactylidae > Eleutherodactylus > Eleutherodactylus coqui. The sequence continues at coordinate 118,113,456 of NC_089848.1, forward strand.
AGGATTGTCTGGGCTCTGGGAATTGTGCTGTTAAGGCGTGTCTGAGTTGTAGATATCTGAAGAAGCCCACCCTTGGGACTTGGTATAGTTGTTCGAAGGAGGCCAGTACCCGGTCAATGTATAGATGCTCTGGTGTGGTCATTCCCAGATTCAACCAGAACTGTCTATCTGGCAGGTTCATCAAAAGCAGTAACGCTCTATTGTCCCACAAGTCTCCAGAGGGGTATTTTCCTGTTTAGTCAGTAGTTTGCATGCCTGCCATACATGAACTGCAAGTCTATGGATGGGCAGCATCTGTTTAGTCAGTAGTCCTGGTTTTTCCAGGAGGATCCAAAGCGATATCACCGAGAGAAAAAACATTAAGTGGTGCTCGGAGTTCGGGAGAGGAGAGCCCGATAACCAGTGACGGATGTACCTGCCCCGCTAAGTAGTAAAGCCTAAAGTCTGGTAGTGCCATTCCTGCCATCTCCTTAGGTCGCTGCAGGGTATCCATGTGGAGTTTGGCTCTAGATTTCCCCCAAATGAATGATACTATTAGCGCGTTAGTCTTTTTGGAGGATTTCTGTGGTATGGGTATTTCTGCGTGTTCTAGACAGTATATGTATTTGGAGAGTATTATCATTTTAATGAGGTTTATTCTGCCGACCACAGACAGCGGCAGGGAGCTCCAGGTCTTTAATTTTGATTGTAGGGATGTCAATAAGGGGGTGATGTTTAGGCCAAGGCTCAGGGTCTCTAGTGATATAGATCCCGAGGTATTTACCTTGAGGGGTGACTTGTAGTTTACAGAATACATCCCCCATCAGCCATCCCTCTGGTCTTAGAGGCATAAAAGAAGACTTCTGCCAATTGATACGTAGGCCTGAAAAGTTTACAAATTTATCTACTAGAGAGATGGCTAACGACAGGGTGCTCTTGGGGTCCGACATGTATAGTATTATGTCATCGCGTATAGCCCTATCCTATCTGGATGCCCCTATATGGTGCGTGTTACCGGATCTTCAGGGCCAGAGGTTCTATGGCAATTGCGAACAGGAGGGAGGAGAGCGGGCAGCCCTGTCAGGTCCCCCTATGAAGTGAGAAGGAGGTGGAGGTCAGGCCGTTCACCACTACTCTGGCGGTCGGAGAGCTATACAAAATAGAGATGCATTAAATAAATGAGTCTCCAAATCCAAACTTCCATAGAACCCCCATCAGGTATGGCCATTAAACTGAGTCAAATGCTTTAGCCACGTCTAGTGAGGCCAAGGCCCAGTCTGACCTCCACCTCCAGTCCGCCTGCGTCCTTCTGATGTTGTAGACATTCCAGGGATAAAGCCGGTTTGATCAGGGTGTATAATATCTTTTATGGCTTGGTTTAGACGAGAGGCCAGTATTTTAGTGAGGATTTTGTAGTCTGTGTTTAAAGGAGATGTCTCGAGGAAGCAGTTAAATTTTTTTTTTGCCCAGTCCCCCCCATTAAACATACATTACTAATTACCCCTGTAAATGACATTTCTAGCTGGTTCGTACTTACCGTTCCAGCGTTTCAGCAACTTATAAAAGTTTCCTCAAGATGGCCGCCGACTCTTTCCCCGTCGCTCGCTGCAGCCCGACGTGCGCGCTCCCGAGACGCCGCCAGCTGTGTCTCCATGGCAACCGGACGCATCGCAGCCGCCGACCAGACGCCCCGCAGCCGCCGACCAGACAGCAGGTAACCGGCGCTAGCCCCCGGCTCCCCAGCGCTAGACCCTCAGCCCAGGTGAAGGCCCCGGAGCCCAGCGCTAGGTTCCGGAGCCCAGCGCTAGTTCCCCCGGCCTAGCGGCAGCCCCCCCCGGCCTAGCGACAGCCCCCCCCGGCCTAGCGACAGCCCCCCCATCGCAGCGGCAGCCCCCCCCCGGCCTAGCGACAGCCCCCCCATCGCAGCGGCAGCCCCCCCCGGCCTAGCGACAGCCCCCCCATCGCAGCGGCAGCCCCCCCCGGCCTAGCGCTAGTTCCCCCATCACAGCGGCAGCCCCCCCCGGCGCAGCGACAGCCCCCCCGGCGCAGCGACAGCCCCCCCGGCGCAGCCCGGCGCAGCGGCAGCCCCCCCCCCGACAAATCACTTACCTGGGAGGCTTCTCGGGGCGGCTGGGCTTCTCCGCTGGGCAGCTCCAGTTTCTGCACCTTCCTCTAACAGAGGATGGTGCAGAATGGCCGCTGCAGCGCGCTCCCGAGCAGTGACAGCTCGTCTGCGCATGCGCAGAAGAGCTGTAGCGGGAAGCACACTGAAGCGGCTCGTGCTGAATGGAGAATACCGGACTGCGCAAGCGCGTCTAAAAAAGCAAGCTGCCAGCGAATTTAGACGGAACCATGGAGACGGGGACGCTAGCAACGGAGCAGGTAAGTGAATAACTTCTGTATGGCTCATATTTAATGCACAATGTACATTACAAAGTGCATTAATATGGCCATACAGAAGTGTATAACCCCACTTGGTTTCGCGAGACCACCCCTTTAATAAGGAAATAGGCCTATAGGAGCCACGTTCCTCTGGGGTTTTATCTGGCTTTAGTCTGAAGCCATCTGTCTCTTTTAATGTCTGAGGGGTCAGCGATGAATTCTTTTTCTAGTAGTTGACGTTGCTCCGCCAGGCGTTCTCCTCGCGCCGTTGCTTTTTTAATAAAAGATATTGAGGATCTGAAGCAATCTCTGAGATGAGGTTTGAACGCCTCCCATACCAGCATCGTATCAGTGTGTGCCTCATGTGCCTCGTAGTATATTTGGATCTGGTCCGGTATACGGTCATTTGGACTGAACAGCGAGAGCCAGAATGGGTGTACCTTCAGTCTCTTAATGGTAGCCGGGCCTAGCTTTTTTAGGACCATGCAGATCGGCGAGTGATCCGAGATCCCTTGGGGGGAGGAATTCTATGGAGCCAATTTTTGGGAATAGTGAGGGGGACCTGAATATATAGTCTATTTGACTAAGCGCATGATTGTGGGCTGCGTGACAAGAAAACTCCTGTTGTTCAGGGTGGAATACACACCACAGATCCATCCACCCGTCTCTGAGATCATAGAGGCTAGGCGGGTCATACCCGTGTCTCCCTCCCTCCGAGCACCACCACCATCATCTATCCATGAGGGGGTCCATTACCATATTCCTATCACCCATACAGACAATCGTTGCGTCTGGCAAGAATGATGCAAATTGGATGCCATCTGCTAAGAGAGCTGTTGTCGCTGGTGGCGGGTTGTAAAAGCAAAAAGTACGTAGGGGTCATTATTAATTTTGGATCTCACAAAGATGAATCTGCCCTCTGGGTCTCTTTTAAGCTGCTCCACCTCCCGTCTGAGCGATCCTCCAATCAGTAGAGACACTCCTCTGGAGTATGATGTGTGACACCAGTGAGCGGACCACTGAACCCACTCTTGTAGTTTGGGGTGTCAGGTGGGTCTCCTGCAAGCATAGTACATGTGGTCGCCCGGAGCGTACTAAAGAATTAATTGTAGATCGCTTCCTGGCTGATCCCATGCCCCTGACATTCCAGGACACGAAGATTACCTCCGCCATGGGCTAGGACAGGTCAATCGGGTCCGGGTAGAGTTTCTTATGTCATTCTGACTGTCAGGCGTCCCTCCATAACACCCAGTAACGTTTTTACCACATATCGTGTAACAGTATTTCAACACGTCTTTAAAGTCAGCCTGGAGCACTCGATGGATACGGTAACATTACAGGGGTATACTTGATGGATACGGTAACATTACTGTGGTATACTTGATGGATACGGTAACATTACGGGGGTATACTCGATGGATACGGTAACATTACGGGGGTATACTCGATGGATATGGTAACATTACGGGGTATAATCGATGGATACGGTAACATTACGGGGTATAATCGATGGATACGGTAACATTACGGGGGTATACTCGATGGATACGGTAACATTACGGGGGTATACTCGATGGATACGGTAACATTACGGGGGTATACTCGATGGATACGGTAACATTACGGGGGTATACTTGATGGATACGGTAACATTACTGTGGTATACTTGATGGATACGGTAACATTACTGTGGTATACTTGATGGATACGGTAACATTACGGTGGTATACTTGATGGATACGGTAACATTACTGTGGTATACTTGATGGATACGGTAACATTACGGGGGTATACTTGATGGATACGGTAACATTACGGGGGTATACTTGATGGATACGGTAACATTACGGGGGTATAATCGATGGATACGGTAACATTACGGGGGTATACTTGATGGATACGGTAACATTACTGTGGTATACTTGATGGATACGGTAACATTACTGTGGTATACTTGATGGATACGGTAACATTACTGTGGTATACTTGATGGATACGGTAACATTACGGTGGTATACTTGATGGATACGGTAACATTACTGTGGTATACTTGATGGATACGGTAACATTACGGGGGTATACTTGATGGATACGGTAACATTACAGGGGTATACTTGATGGATACGGTAACATTACGGGGGTATAATCGATGGATACGGTAACATTACGGGGGTATACTTGATGGATACGGTAACATTACGGGGGTATAATCGATGGATACGGTAACATTACGGGGGTATACTTGATGGATACGGTAACATTACGGTGGTATACTTGATGGATACGGTAACATTACTGTGGTATACTTGATGGATACGGTAACATTACTGTGGTATACTTGATGGATACGGTAACATTACTGTGGTATACTTGATGGATACGGTAACATTACGGGGGTATACTTGATGGATACGGTAACATTACGGGGGTATACTTGATGGATACGGTAACATTACGGGGGTATACTTGATGGATACGGTAACATTACGGGGGTATACTACCAGCTTAGAACTCAAACAACTCCTAATTGAACAGACTTTGAATGCTTTCTCTGTTGGGTTAGTATTTGTGGCGAACTAATATTAGGGGGAACCTACATAGCATAGCTTCAGCTTTGGCTATACTTGAGGTACTATTAGATTAATAGGTCAATAATAGAAACCGGCATCAGCCTGGTGGGCATTAACTGGGCGGGCCCCTTAAAGGGGGAGAGAGATCCCTCCTATCCGGGCAAGATCACATCTCTCTGTACGGGTAATAAGTTGCAGTATCCGCGGAGTAGGGGGAAGGTAGGGGGGAGGAAGAAGAAAAAAGGGGGGAAAAAAGGGGGGGGGGGTTGGGAGGAATATGGTAGGGGGAGGGGGGGGTTAAGGATACCAAAGGAGGGGGCGACTCGTTGCCATCTCCAAAAGAGAGAGAGCCAAAAGATTGAGATAGGTAGTGGGAGTCCCAATCCTGCGTCTCAGGCTCAGATATGTTCGAGGTATGCCAGGGATACAGTTTCTGGAATGCCGTTAAGTAACTTTAGGAGTATATTCGCATGTTTATGCGGGAGTCCCGACACCTAGAGGGAGAAAAGGGGGTAGTTATGTTTACGTTACGGTCCTTCTGGTCGACGTCTGGCAGCCAGCCAATCTTCCGCCTTGGATGGTGAAAAGAAGAAGCGGGTGCGATCTCCATCTATCACTCGCAGTCGTGCCGGGTACATCATGGAGTACGGGAGCTGCCTTTTGATTCCGAAAAATGATGCCCTTTGTTTTTGGAAATCCGCTGAGAAATCCGGAAAGATGGATACTGTGGCGTTGTCATGGCGCAGGGGGCCTCCTTTTCTGGCAGCCTGCAGGATTATGTCTCTGTCGCGGGAGTTGAGCAGTTTTGCTAGTAGGGGTCTGGGTGGAGCTCCTGGTATAGGCGGCTTCATGGGCGCTCGATGGGCTCGCTCGATCACGAAGACTTGTAATAGTCCAGCATCGGAGAGGAGTTCGCGGAGCCATCGTTCCGTGAACTCTTCGGGCCTCTGCCCTTCAGTTCGTTCTGGTAGGCCGACTATGCGCAGGTTATTTCGCCAAGAGCGATTTTCAAGGTCGTCCGCCTTTTGTCTCCAGTATTCGGCTTTTTGTGTGAGATCTCGTATTGCAGCCGACATTGGAGAGACGGTGTCATCTAGTGTGGAGATTCTGTCTTCTGTACTTGTAACTCGTTCTCTTAGGTTTTGAAGGTCTTGTCTCAGTAGGCTTACATCCATTTTTACTGCGTCGATTTTGCCAGTGAGAGTGGTCGTAGATGTTTGTATTGCGGATAGGAGCTGCTCAGATAGCTGTTGCAGAGTTTGGACTGTGCCCTCGGGTGGGCCTGGGCTGGCGTCTTTTACTGCTGGCGTTCCCGCTGGAGCCGGTGGGGTTCAGGGCCTCCCCCCCAGCAAATGCCTTAAGTTTGTCGACGGATGAATTCTGCCTAGTGGGGCCCATGATAAGATCGTTTTGTGTTTCTTACTTTGAGAAGGACTTTGCAGTATGTTAGGTTCCCTGCAGGGAGCCTATAAATGTCTTTGGTCTGCAATATGGATTATTTAAGGTGCCCGCTTTATGGAGAAATTATCAGATGTTCTGCAACACAGGGGTTACAATGATTTCACCGTAACGGCAGTAGTGATACAGGCGAGACTTTTTGTTTGGGTGTGTGGCAATCACACCAGCGGGTATGTAGCCCTGTTTTCCCCTTCTTCTGGTGACTGTAGATTGTGCTGTTCTCTTTTTATATATTGGGGATTGGTAACTGCCCACTTTTGGTGGTGGCCGCGGTGTAGTAATGTCGGTGAGTGTCTCTCTCAGGAGTATGCTCCGCTTTCCTTCGCCACTGCTTGTGCTCTGCAGCTTTCCCCTCGGCCCCCCTGTAGGTTATGGCAGGAAAGGGCGCAGCTCCTGTTCTCAGGGCTGTATGGGGACTTCGGGTCAGCCACTCTCCCTTCTGCTCCCTCGTCTATCCGGCACTGTTCCGGACGTCGCTTCCCTCACTCGGGGGGACCTCCCTGCGTCTTCCCCGGCTGTCTCTTTTCCCCATGGCCGGCCGGCGCTGTTTTCAAGATGGCGGTGGTGGTCGCGGCGTTGCGGGTCCGCCGCCGGCGTTACCTCTGCTGCGGGTGTTGCAGGCTGCTCAGTCTCTTCTCCCCTTGCTTCCGCTGGTGTTTTGCTGGGTCTGGGGGCCCTCAGGATGTCTGCAGGATGGCAGGTATGTCGGCTGCAGCAGGAGCTCTCCTTACATGCTGCCGGTCTGGTCGGCTGCTTGGCCACGCCCCCTATTCATCGCTCATTTCTAACCAGCTAGAAATTAGCGATGAGCCTTATGAGCACTGCACGCTGATATAGCATTCTTTCAGCTGGTATCCAACTGGCAGTTCTCAGCGGGATACGAGCTGAAAGCGTCGAGAACAATGCAGCTGTTTGCATATACAAAACAGCTGCTTTGTTCTTAGAGCTATCGTGCTGGTATCCTGCTCCGCCTGCATAACTCTTAAGAGCCATCAGTATTATCATGGCTATATCTGACCAGTCTGTAACCATCTGTATTATTGCGCTATATCAGACTAGTCTGGGACCATCAGTATTATTACACTATAACTGACTAGTCTGGGGCCATCTGTATTATTACGCTATATCTGACCAGTCTGGGACCGTCTGTAGTATTATGCTATATCAGACTAGTCTGGGGTCATTAGTATTATTACGCTATATCTGACTAGTCTGGGGCCATCTGTATTATTATGCTATATCTGACTAGTCTGGGACCTTCAGAATTATCATGCTATAACGGACTAGTCTGGGGCCATCAGTATTATTATGCTATATCTGAGTAGCCCGGGACCATTAGTATTATTACGCTATATCTGACCAGTCTGGGGTCATTAGTATTATTACGCTATGTCTGACTAGTCTGGGGCCATCTGTATTATTATGCTATATCTGACTAGTCTGGGACCTTCAGAATTATCATGCTATAACGGACTAGTCTGGGGCCATCAGTATTATTACGCTATATCTGTCTAGCCTCGGACCTTCTGCTCTGCCAATACCTGTTGGTAAATATATCAGCAGGCTTAACGTTGGTGGTTTGCTGGCGATGATGAAATGTGTACTAACCTCGGTGACCAGGGTTGACTTCTGCTGTGATGTGTCGTAGACCCATTCATTCTGGCAGGCCTCCGTGGCATTCAGTCCGTATCGCTGGATAGATTCCATATCCCAGTCCACCGGAGTATACATGAGGCATTGCTCGTAGCCCCCATGCTCGTCTCGTGGGATGGTTAGGTTCAGCCGGTCTTCCTCCGTCATGTTGGGGCTTTTCTCCAGGATCCAGTTGGTATTGCAGTGGTGCGGTACAGAAATCCCCATAAACACCTGCCCAAACATGTGGAAGGCATTGAAAAAGCTGAGCAAGCACAGCATGAAGACCAGACATTTCTGGAAGCGACCAAATTCCCCCACATTTTTTAGGATTTCACCAAAGTCTATCATTGTGACGGGACCCACGGCTGTGTGAAATACTCTAGTCAGATAAACAGAAGTTAATGATTGACCCTTGTGCATCAGCCGTCTCCAATAAGCCAAAGTCTCACAATGAACCCTTGATTCACTTTTGTGCAACATGTAGCATTTATGAGAACTTTGGCTGGAGATACGCTGGACTCACGTGCGTTCATTAGGGTGGCTTCACACGTAGCGGGCTTCAGAAAAAGAAACAGTTTTTGTGGCAAAGTTATTAATAATCTTTATTTGTATAGCGCCAACTTATTCCGCAGCGCGTTCGAGGTACATGACTTCCCCTCTGGACTTCTACTTCTCCTACCTGCTGTATCCATGTCTGTACTTCTAAGTACGTCTCTCCCCTTATGGATTCACTTATGGACTTCAACATCTCCTTCCTGCTGGACTTTTACTTCCCTCTCCTGCTGGATCCACTTCCAGATATCCACTACTGCACTTCTTCTCCTTTCTACTGGATTGACTTTTTGGGCTTCTTCCTCCCAGAACCACTTCTGGTCTTCTACTTCTCCTTCCTCTAAAAGCACTTCTGGAGTTCTACTACTTCTTCCTGCCATATCCACTTTTGGACTTTTACTTCTTCCGGCTGAATCCACTTCTGGACTTCTTCAAATACCATTTGACCGGAGCTTGGGGAACTTGTGTATTTACACTATGTGCAGATTAGGGTGAGCCTCAGTTGGAATACTTACAACACCCAGTTGCCAAAAAACATCCGTATTCCCTGTCCCCTTTACATGTTTCTACATTAACAAACTGCACCAAAGCTGTACTCCACCAAAGGAGATGCTGGGACCCTGGACCGTGAGGGATCCACTGAGATTAAAATCATACTTTGATTTTCTCCTCAGATTTTTGGAGGAATCCTCCCTCAGGAAGGATGTGTCCTAGTTTCCCACATTTTGGTGGGACGTACGGGTGCAGCTGATGGAGTCAGAATTAGTGATCGATATGATCAGCTTGCTGGGGAAGGTTTAGGATTGGGCCCAGTAATAGGTGGCTCAATGCTTATGGAATCCACTCATCAAGCTCCAGACAATACCGGGAAGATGCATATTAGACATTGTGTGGGGACTCAGTAGGGCATGGTTCCAGATTAGGACCGCCCTTATCAGGACAATTGCTTAATTTTCCCAGGAAGGGCAGTTATACTATAAAATAGAAGGGTATTGTCCTCCCGATTGCAGACAAATAAGAACAGACCAATGAATATGGCGCTAATCCCTCAACTCACCTGAATCGCAGTAGGAGGGGTCATAGCCCACTGGCTTATGCTGATTTTCTATTGGAGCTTTGGAATGCATCACTTAGCACAATTCTCTCTATTGGAGGGTGTGAACTGGTAAGAGGAATCAGCTGATGACTGGTTATTTTTTATGTGTTCGGCTTTTATATACTTGGAAACAAAAGTGAAGTGTAAGGGCTCTTTCACACGGCTGTTACAGTTGCCCGCTGGCGATGTAAATACGTGTGAACGGGCGCACAAATCTAACATTTGTGCGCCTATTCCAACGGCACCAGTTCACACCAGACATCGCAGCTCACTGTGTAGGGGTGGTATAGCTGCAGACCATTCAGAGTGCCCATGGGACACTGATCCATCACCAAAAGTCCCTACATGGGCACGTGTGGAGCAGAATTGGACCATGGAGCTATGGGAGGGGATGGCTTGGTCTGATGAATCCCTTGCATCTTGTGGACAGCCTGGCAGAGATGGCACCAGGCTGCGAAGACTGGGCGATGTTCTGCTGAGTACTTGCGTCCTGGCATCTTGTTAATGTGACACAAACCTGCAATCTATACATCCAACAGAGTTCTGTGACTCAGATGTCATTCAGTGGCAACCGGGACACAACAACTTATTGTTACTAAAGTAGGGAAAAAAGTGTATTTTTTTTGCAATGGCCCTCTGTGTAGGGGAGTGCAGTGCGCACTTAGAGCTACTGACGAGATGGGCCCCAAATCGACACAGTTTTGGCCTCTTATCAGGTGAGTGGGGGCCTATGGATATGTGTTATATACAATGTATTCAGGGAGTCTTCGGAGCCTTTCACTTTTTTCCCATAATGATAAAGTGACGACAAAATGTTAGAAAATGTTGAAAAATTAAAAACTCATTTGCACTGACATGAGTACTCACACCCTGCACTCAGTACTTAGTTGAAGCACCTTTGGCTGCCCCCAGGCTTCTCGGGTCTGATGCCATAAGATTTGTAAATCTGGATTTGAGGATTTTCTGCAAATCCTCTCACGCTCTGTCAGGTTGGATGGGGGCCGTCTGTGGACAGCCATTTTAAGGGTCTCCCCAGAAATCTTCAATTTGGTTCGTCAGGACTGTTACAGTCTAATAGGGATACATAAATGTCCATGGGTCTTCTACTGCACCCCTGTATGATTTTGGACAGAGGGATTTAGAATGTAGTACGTTGCATCCTGTAGGAATCCAACAAAACATTGCCGTATTCCATTAAACTCGCATGCTCACTCTATCCATGTGTGTAAGGGTGATCCCGGACGCAGGGCATACTTTGAGGAGCTGGGAGGGCAAGATGCTGGCTTGTCGCAGCAGCACTTACCACGCTCCCTTCCAGAGGGACACACACAGCCAAGGCCAGGGCAGTGCTGGGGCTCTTCCGGACACCCTCAGTATGGGGATGCCCAATAAACATTAGAACAGGCGATGAGGTTGTCACAGGTGATGCTACCGTTCCGGTACAGACCAGAATGAACTCTGGTGGACAATAAAAGGAGCCGCAGACAGTTATGAAGTACTACAGGTTCCCGGGAAGGGTCAGAGCCTGGAATAAACTTTACTTGGCAAACTTCAACAATACAAGGCACGCTTTAGAGTAATGACAGTGCAGGAAATTAATAGACTTGAACAGTAGTACCTCCACCCGGCAATCCAGACTTCAGAACACCCGGGTGTGAAAGACAAAATGGGTGTACCTCTATGCAGTGATCCACTAGCTCCAGATGGCCGCGTAGGAAAATATCACGAAGACAGTACCTCTGCACTGGGCCTTGACAAGCATTCACGGTTGCTCTTGCTCTACATAGCTGGGGCTCACTCCTTCCTCCTCATATGCACATCCAAGCAGGGAAAACCTCTCCTCCTCTTCCATGCTTCACTACATGAGGGCTAAAGGTGCCCCCATGTAGCTGGACCTCCCAACTACAACTCCAGAAGACATGGACCCCTTTCCCACTCTTAAACACTCACTTTTATAACCTCTCTCATACCACATGACAAGACATAAATTCATACATTTACAGACAGTCTCCAAGCTTTGCAAACACTTAGGGCTCCACGGGCGATAGTTCATTGCGTTAAACCGCCCACCAGTAACATAGTGAATGCTTTCCATAGCGTTGCTATGGAAAGCGCAGCCCCGACGTCCATGACCGGAGAATCACAGCGATTCTCCACTCGCAGGATTCAAAACGCGGCATGCCGCGATTCTCTGCGGTGAGCCGATCTGTCAGATAGCACCACTCCATGGCGTATCCGGTACGTCTGCGAGTGGTGGATGGGGACCGCACACGTTTCTTCTCCTCTCCATCTGAAGTTAAGGCATGGCTGGCCACCAGGTGTCAACCAGAGAGACTGTAATGCATATTTAATCATTCTTTTCTTTCAGGCACACGGACTTCTACGAGATGGGCAGATAGGCATCCAAGGCGTCCCGAAGTTCCTCAGGGACTGTATGTTTAAAATACTTTGCGTATGTGTGAATCTGTGACACCAAGTCCAGGATATCCATTATCATTTATGGATTTCGATGCTCTATTCCCCTGGGGGCCGCTGTGGGTGCTTCTCTCTTCCTTGCCCCGCTGGCGCAGAAATTTGTTACTTACGCATTCCAGGGGGCCCATAGTCAATTTCTTAAAGTTTAACGTAGATGTTTACTCTCAACTACATGTTACGCCCAGTATAGCTGAATTTAAGCTATACTACCGTGTTTCCCCAAAAATAAGACACTGTTTTATATTAATTTTTGCCCCAAAAGAGGCAGTGTCTAATTTTCAGGGGGAAGGGGAACTTATACTTACATAGTCCATGGCTTCTGGGCCCCTGGTGCTGCTGATCTCCAGTGGCAATGCGGCAGGCTGCAGTGTCCTCAGCATTCACACAGAACTCTCCTTCTAGTGACAGGGCTTTAAATACCCCGCCGCCAGCAAGCGAGTGCTGTGATTGGCTCAGGAGCGTCATGGCTCAGCCAATAAGAGCCGCTGCACGATGAGCCAATCATAGTTATTCACTAAATGGCTGTGAATAATCGAGTGCCAGCTCTGATTGGCTGGCACTCGATCCAATGACATAAAGCCCTGTCCCCAGAAGGAGAGTTCTGTGTCAGTGCCTGTCACAGCCCGGGGACCAGGGCAAGAGACTGAGACACCCCTGGCTAGGTGAGTATTGATGTTTTTTTTCAATTTGTTAAAGGAGATGTCTCGAGGAAGCAGTGATTTTTTTTTTATTGCCCAGTCCCCCTAATTAAGCATACATTACTAAGCCCCCCTGTAAATGACTTTTCTAGCTGGTTTGTACTTACCGTTCCAGTGTTTCAGCAACTTATAAAAGTTTCCCCAAGATGGCCGCCAGCTCTTTTCCCGTCGCTTGCTGCAGCCCGACGTGCGCGCTCCCGAGACGCTGCCAGCTGTGTCTCCATGGCAACCAGACGCCCCGCAGCCGCCGACCAGTCACCCACCGCCAGGCAGCAGGTAACCGGCGCTAGCCCCCGGCTCCCCAGCGCTACGCTCCCGGCTCCCCAGCGCTAGACCCTGACAACAGACGAAGGCCCCGGAGCCCAGCGCTAGGTTCCGGAGCCCAGCGCTAGGTTCCGGAGCCCAGCGCTAGGTTCCGGAGCCCAGCGCTAGGTTCCGGAGCCTAGCGCTAGGCCCCAGAGCCCAGCGCTAGGTTCTGGGGCCTTCACCTGGGCTCTGGAACCTAGCGCTGTGGCCCGGGACCTTCACCTGTTAGAGAAGATCACCCCCCGACCCATCACTTACCTGGGCGGCTTCTCGGGGCTGCTGGGCTGGGCTGGGCTTCTCCGCTGGGCAGCTCCAGTTTCTGCACCTTCCTCTAACAGAGGATGGTACAGAATGGCCGCTCCAGCGCGCTCCCGAGCAGTGACAGCTCGTCTGCGCATGCGCAGAAGAGCTGTAGCGGGGAGCACACTGAAGCGGCTCGTGCTGAAAGGAGAAGACCGGACGGCGCAAGCGCGTCTAAAAAAGCAAGCTGCCAGCGAATTTAGACGGAACCATGGAGACGGGGACGCTAGCAACGGAGCAGGTAAGTGAATAACTTCTATATGGCTCATAATTAATGCACGATGTATATTACAAAGGGCATTAATATGGCCATACGGAAGTGTATACCCCAACTTGGTTTCGCGAGACAACCCCTTTAAGGCTTATTTTCGACGGGGGGCTTATATTTCAAGCCCCTCTCAAAATAGGGCTCATTAGTGGAGTAGGGCTTATTTTCAGGAAAACACAGTATGTAGGTTCCCCTAATATTGGGTTGCCACATATAGTGATCTAATAGTACGTGTATTATTTACGGTCTATTCTATAACAGTTAATTAGTTTTCAGTTGGCAGTATATTGCTTTAATGTTACTAAATTGTACACATCAAGAGTTTAATACCTCTATTGGATCTGAGGAGATACTGTTATATGGTATGTTGTAAATATGTTATAGGGACCTATTGCGATGTGCAGGATCGGCAGTTTGCTGTATGTAATCCTATGTGGACTCTCCTTACCTGCACCTTCTTATGGCTGAGGTCATGTCAGGGGTATGGGATCGGACAGGAAACGATCCATGATCTTTTCCCTGATGGGCTCCTGGCGACCACATGTGGTATGTTTACAAGAGACTCACCTCACACCTGACACTGGAAGAGTCTTGCTAAATCCATGGGTCCAGTGGTCCGCTCACTCCTACCACACATCATACTCTGGGAGCGTCCCTGCTAATAAGTAGGTCTCTTAGATGGGAGGTAGAACAGCTGAAAAAAGGGACCATAGGGCAGATATATTATGGATCTGTCCCTAGATAGATTTTGGGGCGGGGGGGGGGGGGGGGGGCGGCCAGAGCGTGGCTGGATTTATGGCCTGTATTTCACCCCCGACAACAAGACTTCTCCTGCCATGCTGCCCACAACCACGCCTTTAGCCGGAATGATTATATATTTGGATCCCCTTCCTTATTCCTGAAAATTAACTCTATAGAATTCCTCCCTAGAGGAGTATCCGATCACTCGCCGATTTGTTTGGTCCTGAAAGACCCTGGACTAGCTGAGCCCAGGAGATGGAAAATATCCACGTTCTGGTTCTCACTGCTTGGCCCTAATGACCGTATACTGGACCAGATCCAAATATATTATTAGGCCTGCCCTGCTGATATTCTGGTGTGCGAGGCGTTCAAGCCCGACCTCAGAGGATGCTTTAGATCTTCAATCTCTTTTATTAAGAAAGCTACAGCATGAGAGGGAGAGCAGTGGGCAGAGCAGTGGGCAGAGCTATGGGCAGAACAGTGGTCAGAGCGGTGGGCAGAGCTATGGGAGAGCTATGAGCAGAGCAGTGGACAGGGAAGTGGGCAGAGCTATGGGCAGAGCAGTGGACAGAGAGGTGGGCAGAGCTATGGGAGAGCTATGAGCAGAGCAGTGGACAGGGAAGTGGGCAGAGCTATGGGAGAGCTATGAGCAGAGCAGTGGACAGAGAGGTGGGCAGAGCTATGGGAGAGCTATGAGCAGAGCAGTGGACAGGGAAGTGGGCAGAGCAGTGGACAGAGAGGTGGGCAGAGCTATGAGCAGAGAGGTGGGCAGAGCTATGGGCAGAGCTATGGGAGAGCTATGAGCAGAGCAGTGGACAGAGAGGTGGGCAGAGCTATGGGAGAGCTATGAGCAGAGCAGTGGACAGGGAAGTGGGCAGAGCTATGGGCAGAGAGGTGGGCAGAGCTATGAGCAGAGCAGTGGACAGAGAGGTGGGCAGAGCTATGGGAGAGCTATGAGCAGAGCAGTGGACAGGGAAGTGGGCAGAGCAGTGGACAGAGGTGGGCAGAGCTATGAGCAGAGCAGTGGACAGAGAGGTGGGCAGAGCTGTGGGCAGAGCTGTGGGCAGAGCTGTGGGCAGAACGGTGGGCAGAGCGGTGGGCAGAGCGGTGGGCAGAGCGGTGGGCAGAGCGGTGGCAGTTACTGGAGGGGGGGTTTATTTCAGACGTGAATAGGAATAGATGGTTGCAGATTGGTTGGGACTATTTGCTATATTTAAGGGAAAAAGCCCAGAGGAATCTCTTCTTTAGTCGCCAATCTTTCTTTGAATTGGGCAATCAATCAAGTAAGTTTTTGGCCTTCTTGGCCCATCAGGAGAGTGCCCAACTCACGATACGTAGGATTAAGTCGGCTGAGGGCGTCACACTCGCGGATCCGAAGAATATCCTCAATAGATTTCAACAATGCTATAGTACCCTGTATCAATCACAGGCTGATTATTCCCCTACAGAGCTATATACCTACTTGGCAGACATAGTATCCTACATTACAAGATACTCACAAGTCCCTACTAGACTCTCCTATTACGAGGGAAGAAATTGTAGAGGCAACGGCGGCCATGACTAAAGGCAAGACCCCGGCCCCGATGGTCTACCGCTGGAGGTCTATCTACAAGATAGAGAAGGAATCGGGCCACATTTGCTTTCTTTATACAAATATATATTTAAGGAGGGTTTCCTCCTGGAATCCATGTCAGAACTAGCATAGTGCTCATTATAAAGCCCGATAAAGACCCAACGCCCATTTCACTGCCAAACACTGATTATAAGATCCTCACTAAGATATTGGCCTCTCGCCTAAATTAAGCTATAAAAGAAATTCTGACCGAGTGGGTTTTATCCTGGGAATGTCTACCTCGGACAATATTAGAAGGACACAGGTAGTCACGCAGGTGAGCTGGAGGGGGGGGGGGGGGGGGGAGGGTCAGACTGGGACTTCACTCATTGGACGCTGATAAGGCGGTCGATTCTGTAGAGTGACCACGTTTAATAGAGGTAAATGGCGAATCATTTATTAAGTGGATCTCTATTCGGTATAGGTCTCCGGTGGCCATGCTCATGGTGAATGGTCAGACTTCCACCTTCTTCTCAATACACAGGGGCACCCGGCAGGGCTGCCCACTGTCCCCCTTCCTGTTTGCTATTGTCAAAGAGCCTTTGGCTCTAATAATTTGTCAACATGTGTCATACAAGGGCGTTGGGATCGGATCTAGAGAGGATGGGATAGGTTTGTGCGCAGATTTAATATTGTGTCTGAACCTAGCCACACTTTGCCACTGCTTATCTCTCTAATAGATGGGTTTGGGAGATTTTCAGGCTTACACATTAACTGGCAGAAGTCTGATTTTATGCCCCTGAGACTCGAGTGTTGGCAGATAGGAGAGGTATTCTACAACCTACAGGTCACTGCCCAATTTAAATATCTCGTGCTTTATATCTCTGGGGATCACGTTCTGAGCCTTCACCCGAATATTGCTCCCCTATTAATGTCTCTGCAACATAAACTGAAAATATCGAGTACCCTGCCACCATCTGTGGCCGGAAGAATAAATCTTATTAAAAGGATTGTTCTCCCCAAGTACCGACATTGCCTAGAGTACGCAGACACACTCATACCGCAGAAATTCTTCATTAAGGCCAACTCATCAGCAGTGCCCTTCATTTGGCGGTAATCTAGAGCTAAGCTTCTTATTGGGAACCCACAGCGCCCTAAAGACATGGCAGGAATTGTATTACTTGGCCGGACAACTTGGGTATATATTGTTGAACGCCCCTCCCAAACTCTGAACACAACTTCATTGTTTTTCTGTCTGGTTTCTCCAGAACAATCCAGAGGGAGATTTCAGAGCCGTGGGCCAGGAGGATGTTACTCCTTCATGAATTGGCGGTTAGAGTGTAGCAGACATGTAAATCACTAAGTATGGAGGTTCCCCCTTTAGAAACCCCTCTGGGGATTACAGAACGCTCCCACACCTGGTGAATCTTCCAGATAAGCAGTTCTGGGTGAACCTAGGAATTACCACATTGGAGCATCTATGTATTAACAGGGTACTGGTCTCCTTTAAACAACTCTAGTAGCTTTACCGGGTCCCGAGGACTGGATTCTATAGATATTTGTAACTCCGGCACGCTCTTATTGCACAATTCCCAGAACGAAGACAACCTCTGTCTCTGTACCCTCTGATAGGCATAATTCGCATCAAGGCCCCAGGGGTCTGATATTGGCATTGTACACCCATCATTGCATTCTAGAATTTCCTATATGCCAATGTCGGTGATGGAGCGATGAAGTGAACTTATCCCCTCCCTATTGGTGACCAATGGGATGTTGCAAAGTCATGGTAGACCATGTTATCGCCAGCTACAAATAACAAATTAACTCAATTGTATATACTGCGTCCGTGCCATCTAACACGGACTAGGCTGTATATAACGCACAGGGTGGCCACCAACCAATTTTATCGATGCCAAGCACTGGGGGCAAATTTTAATCACTTACTATGGAGCTGCCCACATATCTACACCTATTGGAGGGAGGTTACAGAACTTCTATGCCAGCTAACGGGGGATGCCAATTCCACTTGACCTGATCATATGCTTGTTGGGTGCTTTGGATGAGGAGCGCTGCCAATTTCACAATGGGGTATTTCTTAGTAAGGTGTTGTTCCTGGCTCGCAAAACAATAGCTTTATGCTGACTGGATACATGTCCCCAACCACCTCAATGCGGAAGAGAATTGTTAATTCCAGCTTACTGTATGAGTACAGTCTATAAAAATAGAAGATGCCTGGAGAGATTCCACAAGGTGGGGGAGAGGGGTGGAGGGGGGGGGGGGGGGGGGGGTGACGGGCACAACTTCCACACAAGACTTGTGTCAAGGTCTATTGAATAGGGCTGGTCGATGATTTGGGTGCAGGATGTCCATCTCTACTGCCACTGTACCCGAACGCACTGATACATTGTATCCCTGGGTTATAAACAATGTACCTGTAGAATTATGACTGGAACAGCGAATGGAGGAGGTGTTTGGGCTGTTTGTTAAACAGTAACTATACCATCCAGTATACGAGGAGGTGACTTTGTATACATCGTACGATCTCCGGGTTAAAGGGACTTGGATGAATGTAAAGTAACCTACATCTACCGGATGGCAGATTTACTGGTCAATAAAACGAATTTAACAACCCCCCCCCCCCCCCCAACACCTCCTGCTTTCGCTGTTCCATCATAATAATGTCTTACAATTTCTTTAACCCCTTAATAACGCAGCCCTTTTTTTTTTAATTTTTTCTATTTTCATTTTTTTATTTTTAAATAGAGTGAAATGAAAAAAAAAACCAAAAACATTCCGCCATCTTTCGGTGCGTTTTGTTTCTACAGCACAGAAACCAACACAAATGACCTGATAACTTTACTCCAGGGGTCAGTGCGATTCCTGCCATAAACTTGGACAGTTTTTTTTTTTGCTGGACTATTTTATTCTTTTTCAAAGATATTAAAGGGGTGGTCCCGCGGCAGCAAGTGGGTCTATACACTTCTGTATGGCCATATTAATGCACTTTGTAATATACATTGTGCATTAATTATGAGCCATACAGAAGTTATCAAAAGTTTTATACTTACCTGCTCCGTTGCTGGCGTCCTCGTCTCCATGGTGCCGACTAATTTTCGGCCTCCGATGGCCAAATTAGCCGCGCTTGCGCAGTCCGGGTCTTCTGCTGTCCTCAATGGGGCCGCTCGTGCAGAATGCCGTCTCCGTGTAGCTCCGCCCCGTCACGTGCCGATTCCAGCCAATCAGGAGGCTGGAATCGGCAATGGACCGCACAGAAGAGCTGCGGCCCACGGAGGGAGCAGACCCCGGCGGCCATCTTCAGCAGGTAAGTATGAAGACGCCGGACCGCCGGGATCCAGGTAAGCACTCTCCGGTTTGTTTTTTTAACCCCTGCATCGGGGTTGTCTCGCGCCGAACGGGGGGGGGGGGGTAAAAAGAAAAAAAAAAAAACCCCGTTTCGGCGCGGGACAACCCCTTTAATTTATTAAATTATTTTCTGCCTCCATCTTCTGCGCGCATTTACTTTATTTCTGTCGACGCAGTAGTGGGAGGGCTTTTTTTTTTGCAAGACATCCTGTAGTTTGCATTGGTACCATTTCGGAATACACACGACTTTTTGATTGCTTTTTATTGAACTTTTTCTGACGTTCTCTTTTTATTTAGACGACGTTCACCGCACGGGGTAAATAATGCACTACTTTGATAGATCGGACTCTTACGAACGGAGTGATACCAAGTATGTATTGTTTTAGGATATACATTTTTTAATTATAGATATGGCAAAAGGGGGAGATTTAAAATTACTTTTTTTTTTTTTTTTACACTTAGTACAACTTTATTGATCTTATTTTTACTTTTTTTTAGCTCCCTTAGGGGACCACAACTAGCGATGCTTTGATCACTTCTGCAGTATGTAATGCCATAGCATACACCATACTATCAGGCAGTCTCTTAAGCTACCCCACAGGGATGGCTTGATAGGCAGTCTGCTAAGACAGCCCTGGGGCCTTTCAGAAGGCCCCCGGCTGCCATGACACCTGCAAGGCTCCCTGCAATCTCACCGTGGGTGGGCCGTGTGGGACCCCCAAACATTGTTCAGACGATTTAAATGCTGCTGTCAGAATTGACCGCTGCATTTAAAGAGTTAAAAGCGCTGATCAGCTGCGCGGCTGATTGCAGCTATTGCCCGCAGGTGTCATTTGTAATAAACGGCTGACGCCCACACTGTATGAAGAGAGGTCGCCCCCGCGATCTCTCTTCATACATACCCCGACGCTGCAGGATGTAAATCTACGTTCTGGAGCAATAACGGGGGTAAAATCTCAATCCATGTTAATGTGTCTTTGGTGCGACTTCTAATCCCGGGCAACGCCGCAATCCCTGCTAGCCTAATAATCGCATATGTGTGGCAACGACGTCTGCTCTCACATCTGCCCGCTTGTGTCGGCATAGCTTATGATGTGACCCCTTTACCCTCTTGTCGCTCTCTAGAGAACTCTATCCATTTTCGGGATACACTGTAGCCCATGTCCTTCCTCACGCCGCAGCCATCTCCCTGCCAAATTTAATCAAAATCACTTCAGCAGTTTAGCCGTGAAAAGCTAACAGACTGACAGTTACTGTCACATTAAGAATATTAGTATGGATACCATATACTGTAATACTTCTGGATTGCAGTATATAACATGCATAATACATGGCAACCCTTGGGGCTAGCAGAAGGTCCGCACCTGTCGTGACACCCAGATGACATCATTCGATCTCATCGGGAAAGGCCGTTCAGGACCTGCAAAAGCCGATTGAGAGATTTAAATGCCACGGTCAGAAATGACAAAGGGACTTGAAGGGTTAACAGCAGCTTACAAAGACAGCGTATGGAGGAGGCTGGGCTACTGATCCTTCTCTAAACTCCACGCACCCAGTATGTACATCGTGGAGCGTGAAGGAGTTAAATGGACAGAGCTACAGCGCCGGTCACAAGGTGTGGTGAGAACTGGAACACAAACTAAACATCCCACATCCCCCCAATACACACACAGAACCCTGAAGACGGTTGGCGGCCGCAGCCAGAACTCCCCAACAGCGAGAAGAAACGACGAGACGCAAATTATTAGGTTTTTATTTAGACTCTTTTTCTGTTCACTTTAAATTAAAGCCAATAAAAATCAGATCCCAAACGAATTTCTCTTTTGCCTCGAGTGTTTGAGTGGTAGAAACCCATCGGCCAGACTCAGTAGTATCCTCAGATAAGGCAACAGTAACAAACAGGTAGAGGCGCGAGGCGATCCTCCATGCCGAGGAAGGCGGCGACCACCGCGCCCCGCCAGCACTGAAGGGCCGAACCGCGCCTCACACGAAGATAGAAGAAAACCAAATTAAACCCGCTGCAGAAACACTTTTGTTCGCTGTCGGTTCCAAAGCTCTGAGCCCCCGGCGTCGCTCCACCGAGCCTCGAGACATTTGGGAGACAAGAGTAGAAGTAATAGACGCCGGTACAGCTCCGAAACAAGCCAGAGTGTGATTCTTTGGCAGTAGTGGTTCTGTAGGCCGAGAGAAGCATGAAGGAGGATGATGAAGATGAAGGTTTTGTTAAGAAGCGGCTCACAAAACGGCAGCTTAGCTGATACTGAGCTGTGCAAATCCTACGAGCTTCCCGTCATCTGGAATGTCAGAAGGATCCACCCCAGAGGCCTGGAAGAGAAGGAGGCAGCGATATAAGGCCATTATTACCCACCGTATAAGATGAAACAGCCTATACATCGTGAGGACGTTGGAGGCTGTTAAAGGGGTTGTTCGGTTACCAGACAACATCCCTTTAATACTGCAGCCTGTAGTAAAAACATATAATAAACTGGGGTCTACTTACCCCTCCACCGCCGGGATCCAGTGCAGCAGCCCCGCTGCGGTCCTGGCGTTCTTTGTGATAGCTGCCGTGACCACGGCGAACTACTAGTATCAAAGTGCCGATGCCAGGAGAACGAGATGCGACACTGCAGCAGTCATCTGACTTGTTGTGACGTCAGCGGTCGTAAGAAATGCTGGGACCGCAGCGGGGCTGCACTGCTGGATCCCGGCTGTTAAAACCCATTTCATGAAAGGGTCAGTCATTAAAGGTGACATTGCCAGCGTGCCATCTCCCTGACCCCAGCAATGTCCTGAACAATCCTAGGAGAGAGCGGAGCACACGGACAATAATGTTACCGTGTGAACCACCACCAGCCCCTCACAGATTCGGGAGCCGCTCTGGTCATCGCAGGCTGGGGATCCACTGATTTCACTGGGAGCCGTGCTTCCAATTACAAGCGCTGACCAGTACACAGGGGTCGGAGTAGTGGCTTCCGCTCCGACCCTGCTGTACTTTGGCGGGTGCTGCCTGGCGAACCCCCTTAAAGGGAATGTATTTCTTACACACATTTTTAATCTGTTTTTATTTTCTGACTGTAGCTTTTTTATTCTATGGTCTGTACATGCCTCTGTGGGCGGCCATCTTGCCTGAGCTGTAGTTAACAGCGTTTAGAGATATTAGACATAGACACAATGGGCTGGAGGGGGACAGTGTTGTGGGCATATCCTGTGACCTATGCAGGGAGAGGAAGAAGTGAGCTGTGACAATCACTTATAGGACTTTTATGGGACAGTGCTATGGGCATGATGCGTGAGTTGCACTGGAGGGGGAGCAGATGAGTTGTGACCATCACCTATAGGACAGTGTTGTGGGCATTCTACATCTTCTGGGCACGGAAGGGGAACAGGTGAGCTGTGACCCTCACCAATAGACTTCTATGGGAGAGTGTTGTGGTCATGCTCTGTCTACGGTGCTGGAAGGGGAAGAAGAGGAGCTGCAGGTATCACTCATTGTTAATGGTGGATCTTGTGTTATCTATATAACAATGTGTCAACGTTCATTGTAATCCTGCCTACAGAACAGAACAGAAGGTGTCAGACTATTATTAGGCCTAGTGGTCAGTGTGAGAACTGCAGGAGATTGTTTTTTTTACTATAGATTGGGACATCAAAAAATTAAAAATCACAAATTCTTAAAAATCTATTTACCAAAAACGTGATTTACACAAGAGGTCATTTTCGGATTACATATTCCCTTAAAGGTGTCTGTCTGCGCCTGGAGAAACAAAGATGGCCTCACGGATTCTCTGCCCACCCAATGGAGCTCTACACTAGTATGCATCATCAGTCTAAGACACTACACCTGCTCTGACTGGCCAGTCCTGCCTTTAGGCTTCATGTCCACCAGTAAAATTGATTTAGTGCATCCGCCGGGCCGAAGAAAGAAGATCCGGCCGTGATGGAGGAAAGATCTGCAGCCCAGAGAAGTTAATTTTATTTTCAGGCCTCATGTCTGCGGGAAAGGAGGGACGCTGCATGAGAATCCGCGAGGGCCCGAATTTCCTAGTGGACATGAGGCCTTGTGAGCAGCATGCAGTGTCTCAGACTACCAGTGCATGCTATGCACAGTGTGCACCAGGTAGTCACAGAAGCGCTTCGGCCATCTTTGTTTCTCCAGGCCCTTTAAGGCTGAGGCAGACATGGAATACAGCAGAATCTAATGCACTGTACGGCCGAGCACGTACCAACTTGAAGGTGACCGATCTGTTGGTCTGCGGCTCCTCCACAATCTTCTGTAAATTAGCTGCAACTAGAGAGCGAGAATAGTTCAGTATTAGCAGCACAAAGCGGGCGGTGCCTCCGTATCTGCAGCGCTCGGCTGTATACATCGCTGCACCAGCTCCGCGCACTTCTATCAACTGCTCTGCACCGCCACAGGTGGGAGACGGAAGCTGCCAGCGCATGGAAGTCAATGACCAAAATCCTCAAACCGTTACACATGTAGCAAATGTTAACTTGACCTTTCTCGTATTCTGACATTTAGCGCCTCCGCTTTCTGTCTGGCTGTTCTGCAGCCGCAACCGGAAAACGGCAAGAAAACATTTCAGTTTTTCCATTGATACAAATGCAGTGAACTGCAGACTTCGCTTCATCTATTTCTCGGTTTTCTATCTCCATTCCGTTTTTTTTTCCTTCCTAACACACAAACGCTCGGCAGGCCGCACTTTTCTTTATAAAAAAAAAAAAAAACAGACGGATCCTTTATTACGCGGCCGTCAGCGGGGACGGAAAAACCAGAAAGGAAGCGGTTTCATCCATTTCACTTCCACATTTGCACGGCTCATTTTTTGTGAAACAGGAAACGCTGAAAAAACGTGCGTGTGAACTCCGCCCCCAGGTAGGTATCGCAATGCGTCGGTCGTGGTGACGACTGCAGCGGGACATACGGGGCTCGTGGCCCATTTACATGTAACGATCATCGCTCAAGATTTGTCTGAGCTACAAGTATTCAGTGCAAAGAAGAATTAAAAATCGCTCCCTCCTCATTTGCGGCTGAAAGTCCCGGCTTCTCGCTGCGTATAAATGCGTCCGGCTCAGTGTTTCACACAGCAGGTGAAGCGCTGAACGACGAGCACTGGCGACCTTAGCGGTGCCGTCAGCACTCGTTTAGACTGCCGGCCGTCTATAAGGGCCATTATTTACTCATACGGTCTAGAAGTTAGTTTACGATGCGCCAGAACAGCGGAGCGGCCGCCGACTGCGGATCTGCTGAATGTAAACTACCGAGGCCGAGTTCAGAGCGACTATTGGTGGACTTCGTTTATGATAAAAACAATTGTGCCAATGTTTGGAACAATGCAGGCCCCGCCCCTTCATTCAGACAAGCCAGAAAAACGGCCCCAAAGAGTCTAAGAACACTTAGCAAATGTGGCGCGAAGAAAGCAAGACAGTTGTTTTTACTACAGAGATCTTCTAAGACGCCGCCAGCAGTCAGAGCGAACATGGGATGGTTCTACCGGACGTTCTCCGTGTCTTTCCCTAAAGCAGCTCTACGACGGCGGTGTGGATCTCCATCATCAGGAGCATTATGGTGTACGGCACACATCGTCATGGTAACTGGTTACTGCCGGTAATTACCTATTACTAAGTCTCGTCCATCTACAAGGCCGGCGGAGACAAGTTCTTGGGAAACGCCATCAGCCGTATCTGTAAAGACAAGGAAGAATGAAGTGACCAGAGCCCCGAATCTGATGGCCGACGGGTAGGACTGACCATCCAGCATCAGGTGACGACTTCACGGGCTTCAGAGCCGTACAAACAGCAAATGATCAGCTCCCCTCCCGCATGGCGCAAACTCCTAGACCCCCGCATAACATCCTGGAAGAATGAAGGCCGGCACCCAAAATACTCCTCGGAACGGCTTCATGATTGAAAAGTGTAAGATTCATAGCGTTAAGGACTGGACTGAAACGCGTGAGAGGAGGGAATTAAACCTCCATTAGTTCTGTTTGCATGTCCTTGACTTTTCAATAAAGAAGTAATATTTCTATTGCCGATCTTCATTCTTCATCCAAGACCTAAACTCCTCTCTCTGTCAATTGGGTTTTCGAAAGACTCAGACATTGACAACTAATCCTCGGGACTGATCATCGACATCAGATTGGTGGGCGTTCAGCCATCAACCCCATCAGGACCCCCACCAATCAGCTGCTTGAAGTGGCCACTTCAGTGAATACAAGGCACAGTGCCATATGTTGTCTAGTGGCTGTGCCTGGTATAGCAGTTCAATCCTATATACTTAAATAGGACTAAGCTGCTCTCAGACGTGCCGTAGAACATGACATCTCATATCTGAGAAGGGACCGTAGAATTCATGCAAGTGCCGTGTCCCCTTCGAGTAGCTGATCTGTGGGGGTCCTGAGTGGCAGACCTCCACCAATCTGATATCAATGATCTATGCTGAGGGCAAGCACATCAATATCAGAGTCCCAGAAACCCCTTAAAATTACTCAAAAAGCTGTCCCTCGATACGTGACTTACAGCGGCAATGCTTGGTGCTGCAGCTCAATCTCATTCAGCTGGTCTGAGCCGCAAGAAGCTGCAATACCAGGCACAGACACTACAAAACGTATGGAGCCGGTCTGGAAACAATGACGAGGCTGCGGCGCCTTCTGTCCGCTGGTCAGTGGGAATAACACGAGTCTGATGTGATACCTTAAGGAGTAACTGAACTTTTTTGGGACGGCTGA
Organism: Eleutherodactylus coqui; assembly: GCF_035609145.1. NCBI lineage: Eukaryota > Metazoa > Chordata > Amphibia > Anura > Eleutherodactylidae > Eleutherodactylus > Eleutherodactylus coqui. The sequence goes on from NC_089848.1 coordinate 118,139,559, forward strand.
ATGAGTTTTATATAAGATTTTAAGATCCCTTGTAATCTGCATCATCAGATAATTTTGCTTCTAAACTTTCGTCAACGCGGCATCTTATAGTCAAACAAAGTCGTTTGTGGAAGGGTCAGAAGACATCGGATAATGTAACTCATCGGCACGACCATGAGAGCAGCCGTATACCCCTCATGTAGCGTCAGGACTGACCTCTTCCAGGAGTGAACTCAAACCGGATGTCATTCAGCTCCTTCTTTGTGTTTCTGGGAAAAAGAAAAGAAGCATAATTCAGCTCCGTGCAACAAGCTGGCGCCAGCGGTGGCTGCAGGCGACCAGAACGCCAGGTTTTAACCCTTCCAATCCACTGTCTGACGTCTAAAGACATTCTAATTGAAGGCTGTACAGCCCCAATGTCGGGGGCCTCTCCAGCATGTCACATACCGCAGTACAGGCTCTAGCCAGCAGATGGCGCCATTGTATAATGGCAGAAAGAGAAAGCCCCCTAGGAAACTCTGAATCCAAAATTGGATTGCAAAGGGTTAAAAGTAACCTGTCACCAGAAAACAGCCCCTAAACTACTTTCAACAGTACATTGGCGCTAGTGTCACGTGCCGCATCGTACATCCTCGGTCTCACATGCACGCTCTATATAAATCAGACGGGCGGCCCTGCAGCTTGTTCTAGTCCTGGTTGTTTAGCGCTCGGTCCTCCTTAGTCCCACCCAATGACTAGATGCCAATCATTAGACAAGGGGAGGAAATAAGGAGCACCGAGCGGCAGACAACGCCGACCACAAAGAGCTGCAAGAGGTCTGACATGAAAGTTTAAGGCCCCCTGTCCGCGGCCGTGATGGAATATCGCTAGCAGAGGGGAGAGCGGTCACTTCTCTGCGGACAGATGGGCTCACCGCAGAGAACCGCTAGGAATCTTCACTTATGGACAGGGGGCTGCACTTCCCATAGCAACGCTAAGGAAAACATTCACTACATTACCTGCGGCCGGATTACTGCCGCAGGTAACACAATGCACTGACCCCCGGGGGCAGGAAGGGGTTTCTGGGACTTGATAAAAACAATCCCAGGCTTAAAATTGTGTAAAAATAAATGAATAATCATAAAAGAACGAACATCCTGGCCAACCTCAGAGGCTCGCGGTCAGTGCTGGAGCCCGCCGTCTGCCACTCGGAAGCAGCAAGCTGGTGCCACATCTCATTCATTGGCACATGACCACTCAGCCAATCAGAAGCTTCAGTGCAGGCTGGCTGGGCAGTCACATGCACAAATATACAGCTGCTGAGCGGTGGGCGCCGGCGCTTCATGGGGGCCGCTGGAGGGGGACAGGATTTTTTTTCTATATTTTGCAGTTTTTAAACCTGGGATTTGTTCTTAAAGTTGCAGAAATTGTTTTGGTTTCTAAAAAAAGGTTTTTTATCCAAATGTTTAATATAAATCGAGAAAAATCTACTGTACGAGGTATCTAGACACACAAAGCCTTCCTATTGTGGGATGTGATCAGGAGCCGCTCGGCCAGCAGGGGGCACTGTTGTGGCTGCAGTGGATGAGGCCGCGGTCCACACACCGCCGTCAGCATCCACATATACATCACTGCGAATGACAGGAGACGCAGAACAACGTGTTTCCTGTGCGCCAAAGAGAATGTCCAGTAACACAAATCCTAAAACACAAGAGGGTCAGCGAGACGAGCGACAAAGAGGACCAGAAATAACTACCTCAATCGTAGTACTAAACTGATAACAGCTTTCACTTCTTCCGGTGTCGGAGGCACAGGAGCCGCGGGGGTCGCCTGCGGAGAGAACCACGTTATATACTCAGCGTATCATACACCTATAGGGCAGACAGGTGAGTCCTGTTCACCTGGCGGAGCGCGGTGGGGATCGCACATCGGCACCGATTCTGCATCAAATCTGTTAAATAAGCGACTATCTGCGCTTAGACTAAACATTATAAAAAATCTGCCAAACGCTAATTTGAAATCCGCGCTGCTTAAAAACTTGCGGCACAACCAGAACGCCGATCGCCACTATGTGAGGCAGAACGCATATCAGGATACCCGCCATGCAAAGTAACCGACTGCTGCAGGTAGATCCACGGCAGATATAATCCGTATCAGACATTAGCGTAAACCGTGCGACGCACATCGCCAATCACACCTGCGTGGGGTTTGTACTGCTGTGAACACGCCCTATAAGAAGGCACCTGATGGATCCGGAGCTCACCTGTCCAGGTGGCGGCACAGGGACAGACACTTGTGACGATGGAGCTTGGCCAGATGATTGAGGTAGATTGGCTGTCGGCTGCGATGGAGTCTGGAGAAACGTGGAGCTCGGCTCTGCTGCAGGAAACATCTGAAGCAGAACAAAGACGGTTATGCCTTATATAGCACCAACGTGATCTGCAGCGCCGTACACAACGATCACCGATCAGGCCACACCCACCATGGAGCCATATAGAAGGTAAACCATGTACTGTATATACCATGTATATATAACACTACGGGGCGTTATTAGATCAGGCCACTCCCACCATGGAGCTATATAGAAGGTAAACCATGCACTGTATATACCATGTACATATAACACTACAGGGCGTTATTAGATCAGGCCACTCCCACCATGGAGCCATATAGAAGGTAAACCATGTACTGTATATACCATGTTTATATAACACTACGGGGCGTTATTAGATCAGGCCACTCCCACCATGGAGCCATATAGAAGGTAAACCATGCACTGTATATACCATGCACATATAACACTAAGGGGCGTTATCAGATCAGGCCACTCCCACCATGGAGCTATATAGAAGGTAAACCATGCACTACATATACCATGTTTATATAACACTACGGGGCGTTATTAGATCAGGCCACTCCCACCATGGAGCTATATAGAAGGTAAACCATGTACTGTATATACCATGTACATATAACACTACGGGGCGTTATTAGATCAGGCCACTCCCACCATGGAGCTATATAGAAGGTAAACCATGTACTGTATATACCATGTACATATAACACTACGGGGCGTTATTAGATCAGGCCACTCCCACCATGGAGCTATATAGAAGGTAAACCATGTACTGTATATACCATGTACATATAACACTACGGGGCGTTATTAGATCAGGCCACTCCCACCATGGAGCTATATAGAAGGTAAACCATGCACTGTATATACCATGTACATATAACACTACGGGGCGTTATTAGATCAGGCTTGTAGCGTCAATAACGTTTACTGCAAATTAGTTTCTATGGTGCTTGAAAAGCGTGAAACAGAAAGCAGGAGCTACGAGATGCTCACCTCAGAGTTTGGTAAAGAATCTTTCACACGTGGAGACTGGAGGGAAGAGAGAAGGAGGTGGTTAGAGTAACACCGCCACATCGTACATCTAGCGCACGTTACATACAGCGAAACATTTATAGGAAATGTGCCGACTTACCGCACAGCAGCAGAACCCGGATGTTACATGTATCACACAGTGTGGTCTACTCCGAATCTGCCAGACCTGTCACCCAACAGCTCTGCTCATTGCCATCAGCTATCATAGAATGGTACGGTTGGAAGGGACCTCCAGGGTCAGCAGTTCCAACCCCCCGCCTCCCTTTCCCGCTCAGTGCAGGATTCACCAAGTCATTTCATACAGATATTTGTCCAGCCTTTGTTTAAAGACTTCCATTGAAGGAGAACTCCCCACCTCCCGTGGTAACCTGTTCCACTCATTGATCCCCTTCACTGTCTAATATCTAATCTGATCACAAGATCTAGACTCTGTGCTTCTCTTAATACATCCCAGAATTGTGTTTGCCTTTTTGGTTGCTGCATCACATTGTTGACTCATGTTCAGTCTATGATCTATTAGTATACCCAAGTCTTTTTTCACATGTGCTGCTGCTTAGCCCAATTCCTCCCATTCTGTATGAGCTTTCTTCATTTTTCTTGCCCAGATGTAGGACTTTGCATTTCTCCTTGTTAAATACCATTCTGTTAGTCGCCGACCACTGTGCAAGCTAGAACATTTTGAATATTCTCCCTCTCTTCCCTACTATTAGCTATCCCTCCTGGCTTTGTGTTGTCGGCAAACTTGATCAGTTTCCCCTCAATTCCCTCCTCCAGATCATTTATAACAATGTTGACCAACACTGGGCCTAGGACAGAGCCTCGTGGTTCCCCACTTGATACATTCTTCCACTTGGATGTGCAGCCATTTATGACCCCTCTTTGTGTATCGATACGCAGGAGAAATAAGTTGCAGCATGCCCTCTTTCTCCGTGTATCACATGCAGCCCTTGAGTGGGCTGTATATGAACCGCTGTCCATACACGTGTGATGCATGGTCCATACACATGCATCACATATGGTCAGCGGGTCCATAAGCATCCCTCTTCAGAACAGAGCGGGGAATGTGAAAAATATAAAGTCATCCTGCGCCTGTCCGTGATGCCAGACTCCCGGGCAGGCGCAGTGCCAATCGCAGTCCATACACGGTCTCCGCCTGCAGAGCGTATGGGCTGTGAGGAGTACAGCGCTGCGGGAGCCCTTATATAGACCAGCTTTGGCGCACTCACTCTAAGTTGTAGCACGGCTGCTTTTCCCTCCTCGCTTTCCTCGTCCAGCTCATCATCGCTCCACTCCCAGCCTCCATCTTCAGTTTTATGAAGCCGACCACTTGATCCTGGCACTCTCCGAACCTGTCAGCAGACAAGACAAAGCACATGGTAACAACACGCATCGCAACGTGACACGGAGCACAGAAATCACATGTACAAAGAAGCCATGACTTTAAAGGGCAACCTGTCAGTCGGACCGAAGGTCCAAGAGATCAAAATCACAGCAGGTCCTGATTGGGGCGATTCTGTCCCGGAATCCTCCATTCATTACCTTGGGAGGATATATATATATATATATTTTGCATTGAGCACATGTGGAAATGAGATTTTCCTGCAATGCATTTCTCCATTTTCAAGTACGTGAAAAGTCGCATGTGCCGCGATGCGACGGGTTTTCCTTGCAAAACTGCATTACAGAATTTTTAAAAAAAAAAATTAAAAAAAAAAAATCGCAGGTTTGTGAGAGCGCGATCAGTGTGAGCTTCTCGGAACAATATCGCACTCGCCCGTGTAAACACACCCCGACGCCGGGGCACTCCGCTGTATTACAGGTGCATAAAAGCAACCTGAAACCGCTTGTGCCCCAGCTTAGGAGGAACAGCTTGGGTTTTGGGCGCTCTCACCTTCTTGGCTCTTTCGGTGATGCTCGGCGCCTTCTGCAGTAATCGCTCTTGTAAGAATTCTTTGTTCTGGAAAAAGGAAAAAACGGATCAAAGAGCAAATTGGGGATTCTGAAACCCGGCAAGAACGACCGGCCAAACCACGGCTGCTCCACCATCTCCGGAGGGCGGCCACCAAGTGTTCCTTATGGAAACCCCAATCAAAGTGTTACATTGGACATATTTAGTAGCACAGAGATCGCGCCGCCGTTACCCATCCTCCTCCCCACTTGGCTTCAGAGATGCCAGTAAAGGAGTGACATGCTTCACATGTGGTGGACCTCTCTGGGGGTCGAAAGACTGTGGTCGCAGGTTCACAACCTGCTCCACCAACTACCTGTGGGTCCGATTCCCATATCCTCTACAGTACTCCTTTTGGGGGACCGCCCCCAGTGAGTCAAACACCAAGACGATAAACTGATCCAGTACGTAAGTATGGCCACAAGAAATCAAATACTGGCTCTTTACCAGAAGTGCTCATCAGAATGTCCACCATGATGCTATTCGTTATGGCTTCATGCCCTCCGAGCAGACACCACGACAAGATTCTGCAACCCTGGGCTGACTGTCTAGGGGATCTGGGGCTACGACACAATATATGATCTACTTAATCACTACCCTAGTAGCCAATTACACCCGTCTTATAGACATCCCAGGAATTTGATATGGATTCTTGACGACCCTTTGTTAATCCCTTCCCGTATCCCTGTATGTATGTATGTATGTGTGTATGTGTGTATATTTATGAGTATTTAGCCACTGTATATATTATACAATCTCGTACACAATAATTGGCCCCCGGCGGGGGGAATTAAGACTGTTCTAAGAGTCTCTCATGTTTGATTATAAAATCCTTTGAAGCGAAGATGTCTGGCCGACTCGGAGGTCTCGGTGACGTGAAGCCATTATAGTATAAAATGATTCGATAAGTGTCCCCTTAACCTCTCTCCCCAACCATGTGGCATCTATTAAAGAGAACCGGCCCCCGGCCATGTGCGCTATAAACTAAGTTTTGGTGCTCATAGGGCAGGTTTCCATCAGCCTATCTTTATCTTTTATACTTGCCCGTCTCGCACTGTCTGCCTCAAAAATTGGCGCACGTAACGTGCTGCGGACTCAGGGCTGCACTCCTATAGAGGTCAATGGGAGTACGTGCGTACGGCCTGGAGCATTGAGTCCGGTGGCGCAGTCCGCGCACCAACGTTTGGGTCTGACAGTGCGAGTACAGGGAGACGGTTAAGTGTAAAAGATACTCCCCCAGGCTGATGGAAACCTGCCCTACGAGAACCAAAACTTATAGCGCTCATGGCCGGGGAGCGGTCCTCTCTAACCCCTTCCCTCCCCAGGACGTACCGGTACGTCCTGTCATTAAAGTGTCGCCGCGGTGACAATCGCGGCGACACAGCAGTGATGTCTGCTGACATCGTCAGCAGACAAGTGATGCATCCGGGCTGGGGACCAATCAGAGCGGTCCCTCAACCACGATCGCTGAGATTGGTCAGGGAAAACCTCCCTGACCAATCACAGCGCAGCAGCGGACATCGCGCTGTTTACAGTAGGGGCTCCATGTGCAAGCACCGCAGTGGGTTTCCGGTGCTTGTAGATAGAGCACCTACTGTCATATCTGTGTGAAAAAACGAGCGATTAGTGTGTAGATTAGGCAGGGAGTGTAGTGGAGTGAGTGAGTGATCAGCAGTGGAGTGGAGTGAGTGAGTGATCAGCAGTGGAGTGGAGTGAGTGAGTGATCAGCAGTGGAGTGGAGTGAGTGAGTGATCAGCAGTGGAGTGGAGTGAGTGAGTGATCAGCAGAGTAGTGGAGTGAGTGAGTGATCAGCAGTGTAGTGGAGTGAGTGAGTGATCAGCAGTGTAGTGGAGTGAGTGAGTGATCAGCAGTGTAGTGGAGTGAGTGAGTGATCAGCAGTGTAGTGGAGTGAGTGAGTGATCAGCAGTGTAGTGGAGTGAGTGAGTGATCAGCAGTGTAGTGGAGTGAGTGAGTGATCAGCAGTGTAGTGGAGTGAGTGAGTGATCAGCAGTGTAGTGGAGTGAGTGAGTGATCAGCAGTGTAGTGGAGTGAGTGAGTGATCAGCAGTGTAGTGGAGTGAGTGAGTGATCAGCAGTGTAGTGGAGTGAGTGAGTGATCAGCAGTGTAGTGGAGTGAGTGAGTGAGTGAGTGAGTGAGCTGTAGTGTGCGATCAGCAGTGTAGTGTAGCGTGTAGTTAGTGTATCCCTTAGTGTAAAAAAAACCCCTGTTTGTTCCCATTTCATTACCTGCCCCGTCACCCGCCATTAGTTAGTGTAGCATGTCGTTAGTCCGTCTAGTGTGTTGCGTCTAGTTAGTTAGTCAGTGTAAAAAAAACAAAACACTTACGTGAATACACCAGATAAGTTTCCGCGTTCTTTCCGACCCCCGTCCCGTGGTCACCCCATCCCGCTGTGTCCCATCTAATAAAACTTTTTCCCCGTGTGCCCCATTTTATATAACTATGGCCCACAGGAGGTACACTTCAGAGGAACTGTATGCAATCATTGCATCAGACTCGGACTCAGGTAGTGGGGATGACGCCACTTTTTGGCATTTTCTAAGTCGTCATCATCATCAAGTGAGTCTGAACTCCCTGCACCCCCGAGAAGGCGTCCAAGGACCGCCGCTGACCCCAATGTATCTGATGCTCACTGGAGTACCCCTGAAGATTGCAGACCCCAGATCCCTGATTTTATTGGGAACCCAGGGATTCAATTTGATCCGGAAGGGCTCAGAGCGAGGGACTTCTTCAAGTTTTTTTTTCAGAAGAGTTCATTGCCCACATTGTTACCCAGACTCATCTATTCAACAAAATCCCACCTCCAGCTATGCCAGACCCGATAAGTGGACCCCAGTGGATGCACCAGAGATACAAAAATTTGGGGGGCTTATACTAACCATGGGGCTAATAAAGAAGCCAATGTGTATGGCAGAGATCTATAGAGGGGAGCAGGATCTGCGCTTCTGTGTGCTATGTATGTGAGACATAGGGGAGGGGGTTCTCCTGTTTCCCGTGTGTTGTGTATTGGAGAGAGAGAGAGAGAGAGAGAGAGAGAGAAAAACAGATCCTGCTCCCCCCCATGTATATTGTGATCCTGGGAGATCCTGCTCCCCTATCTATGTGTACAGTGTATGGGAGAGATAGAGGAGATCATGCTCCCCTGTGCGCAAATCGTATGGGACGGACAGACAGAGATCTCCTCTTCTCTAATTCTCCCATACACTGTACACATAGGGGAGCAGGATCTCCTCTTTATGTGTATGGGACGGACGGACAGACAGACAGAGATCTCCTCTTCTCTAATTCTCCCATACACTGTACCCATAGGGGAGCAGGATCTCCTCTTTATGTGTATGGGACGGACGGACGGACAGACAGATCTCCTCTTCTCAAAGTACTGAGAAATATACAATGGGATGAACAGGTAGGGGGAACCACCACCAAAACAGCAGCGGACATCGCACCAGGAAGACACATGCAAGAAAATGTAATGGGTCTACAGAAACCAAACTCTCCTAAGCAGATGAGTATACACCGTATATACCTCTACAGGCTGATGAGCCAGGGAGATTCTCTAATATTTACTAACCAGATTTCATCATTCCTAAGACTTACCGTATATACTCTAGTATAAGCCGACCTTTTCAGCACATTTTTTATGGTGAAAAGCCCCCCTGGGCTTATACTAGAGCGAGCTAGGTAAAAAAATTTAAAAATGCAATACTCACCTTCCAGCCGGCAGCTGCGATGGTCTCCCCGGCGGTGCGGCAAGCTGCTTTGTAATTCTCCCCACTGTCAGCTCTCTGCTAAACGGGGCTTTGAATTTCCCCACCGTCAACAAGTAAGCGCTGTGATTGGATCGAGTGCCAGCCAATCACAGCTGGTGTTCGATCATTCACAGCCATTCACTGAATGGCTGTGTTCATCAAGCGCCAGCTGTGATTGGTTGGTGCCCCATCCAATCACAGCGCTTTCTTGCTGCCGGCGGGGAAATTCAAATCCCCGTTTAGTAGAGAGCTGACAGTCGGGAAAATTACAGAGCAGCTTGCCGCACCGCCGGGGAGACCATCGCGCGGGGGACACAAATACCGACTGCGAGGTGAGTATTGCGGTTTTGGTTTTTTCCCTAGTCTAGGTAGGTTCATACTCCAGGCACATAACTTTCCCAGTTTTTGTGGTAAAATTAGGTGCCTCGGCTTCTACTCCAGTATATACGGTAGCTGCTTTATCATTGAGCCGAAATGTGCAGAAAACCAGATAACGTATATTCTGTCGCCCGGAACCGAGGAGAAGGCGTGTAGGAGTCTGAATTCCGTTTTCCCTCTAACCAGTGGTAATAAGTCTTCCTTCGGGAGTCTGGGCAGGCCGAGGGATGAATGCGGTCTGTTCACACTCCAGACTAGTAGCTTCACACCTACAGCGGAGCGATCCGCCGCCGTCCCGCTATGGGGGCACATTACGCACCTTCGCTTTCTGGAAGAACTTGTGCTTCAGGAGTTCTGCTGCCGTTGGCCTATAAAACACAAGATGCGCGGTTACAGCCAGCCCCGCTGGATCGCACGTGCGGCGCAGAGTCGGCTGCGGTGTTTAATTCATGCAATCAAAAGGACGGAAGGTAAATGAATCATCGACAATCTGGGAGGTCACAAACGCTACCAGCAGCGCTCGAGGTCACATGGGTCAGACTGTGCGTTGTGCTCAGGAAACGATGTAACGCACAAGAATACGCAATCACGTATGCAGACGCAGACCCGGGCACATGAGCACTTGTATAGACATGCGCACCCACTGCAAGCAGCAGGAACGGCAGCACCAAAGCCTCCGCTCCGCCAAGTCTCATGCTCCTTTCACTCGGAACGAGAATCGCCTGCACCAACGAGTGACATCACCACCAGCTCATTCACGCTCGTGCAGCCCGTTTAGACAGGCAGATTCATTGGGGACTCGTTCAACAAGAATCGTTCCCTTCTAGTTCCGCGTTTCCCAGTGAATGAGGAGTGTTTAAACCGATGGAACGAGCCGATGAGGACCTTCAGTCCTGCAGAAACTGAATGGCGACCGAGAAGGGAATCGGCTCGTGTAGACTGAGCGATTCTCGTTCGCTGTGCAGTCACAACGGCTACTAGGTGTATCCCTCTCATAGCCCTATAATATTGTACTGTATCACTTTAACCCTTTCCAATCCACTGTCTGACGTCTTCAGACATCCTAAATTGAAGGCTGTACAGCTCCGATGTCAGAAGACGTCCGGCAGGGTATTCTTACTCTATACTACTGTCTGCTCTGTTGTCGGGGGGCCTCTCCAGCATGTCCCATACCACAGTTCTGGCTCTAGCCAGCAGGTGGCGCCATTGTATAATGGCAGAAAGAGGAAAACCCCCTAAGAAACCCTGAATCCAAAGTTGGATTGCAAAGGGTTAAAGGGATATTCCCCATGTCATACAGTGATGGAATACGGTTAGGATATGCCATGACTTTACAATCCGCGGAGACAGACCCCACCGATCATATAGTCATCGCATATCCCAGCCACATCCAATCGCTCTATAAGTTGGTAAAAGCCCTTCGACAACCTTGTCTAGAACTCCTGTAAATAAGTAACATACCTGCCGACAAAGGTGGCTACAAACAGTCCCTGACCAATCACAACGTAAACACACGGCCGCCGTTACCTTTTCTCTGGGTCTTTTTGAAGGCACGAAGAAATCATCTTCCTAAAGGACTTTCCATACTTCTTCAGCATCTCCTTATCCTGCACACCGGTCTCTAGAGTCGGAGGATCATTCTGGAGTGTCAGCATTAATACCTGAGAGGGGAACAGAAACAAAACTCGCAGACATAAGTATGAACAGCAACAAACTGCAAACGGAAAGATGGAACAATACCTCTACGGCGCCACCTATTGGAAGGCAGCATTCCTGCACATCAATGTTCAACTTTATAGACAAGCCTTATAACAATGACTTCAGCTTCCAATCCCTAGTCATTGTTATAAGGCTTGTCTAAAAAGTCTGACATTCACATGCAGGAAGGCTGCCTTCCAATAGGTGGCGCTGCAGAGGTATTGTTCCATCTTTCCATTTGCATATTTCCCAGAGGTTAGGGCAGACACACAGCAGAGTCTATGGCCTATCCTCTCCTCACCCAAGAGAAGACCAGGACTCTTGTGTCCGTCTCTAGGGCAGTGATACTTCCGCTACGGCAGAATCCATATTCTATAAGGCCCATTAATTATAATTGATGGGTCTGATAGAATATTTGGTTCGTGACGTCAATTTTTTTCTGTTGAGAAAGTTAAAAAAAAAAAATAGGTTGGACTTTTCAAGAAGGTCCTGGGGGGACTTTGAGGACTTTCCCCAAGAAATGAGAGCGAGGGCATCACCGTGAGGCTGGGTTCACACGGGGTGGAATTGTCGCAGAATTTCCATGCAGACCTTCCGTACGGAAACTCCGCCAGCAATCCTAAGCCTGAGACTAGGCAGCAAAGTGGACAAAACTTGCAGGATCTCGTCTCCATGCTGCGGACAGTCCGCTGCGGCCAAGCCGTGCTGAAACTGACATGCTGCACAAAATTCAAAGCCGCGACATGTCAACTTTATTGCCGTTTCCGCTGAAGGCTCTCTCCGCTCTATGGGGAAAGATGGCCGCAGCGAAATACAGACGGACACGCCACTAAAAACCTGCGCCGAATGGTGCAGGTTTTGAAGCTGCCCGTCTGCTGCAGAGATTTTGCAGAATTTCCATGCGTTCCCGCTGAGATTTCGCGGGATTTCCGCCCCGTGTGAGCCCGGCTTTAAGGTAACACTCCGGGTTAGTTTAGCATCATCGTAAAACAAGGAACCAAATTACATCGGTCATATGGAAAAAGAAGAAGCGCTCACCTTCATGGGGGGGTATTTGTGATACGGAGCGGCTCCTGTAGCCAATTCAATGGCTGTGATACCAAAACTCCAGATGTCCGCCTTGAAATCATATCCTCGGACCTAGAAGGACAAAGTGACAGATGAGATGACAGGCCCCGCGCCTCCGCGCCCACATAGCTGGTAATGGTGAGAGAAGGCCAACGGGTGGTCTACGTTTACACCTATGGTGACCCGGCACACAGACGGCTGATAGTAATAGCTGTGGTACCTGCTCCATCACCTCCGGTGCCATCCAACATGGCGTGCCCACAAACGTCTTTCTGACTTTATTCCTGGTGATGTCGCCTCCTGTGGCTAGAAACGCGCTGACGCCAAAATCTGCAAAATCAGAGGCATTATACGAGAGAAAGCCTGCAGGCATCAGAGCATTCACCGTGTACGGGATGATGTATGCAAGGGGGTGGTAAGCCCGCGCTAGTGTCACCAGGGCTCCGGACTAAACAGAAAGTGGCCATATACTTAGTGATACTAGAGGGCAGGTAGACGTGCCACATCCCTCATCATGGAGACAGACCACCATGGACCGACTGGGGCTGGCAGCATTTACACCAAACCGTGGACCGACCGGGGCTGGCAGCGTTCACACCAGAGACCGCGGACCGACCGGGGCAGGCAGCGTTCACACCAGAGACCGCGGACCGACCGGGGCTGGCAGCGTTCACACCAGAGACCGCGGACCGACCGGGGCTGGCAGCGTTCACACCAGAGACCGCGGACCGACCGGGGCTGGCAGCGTTCACACCAGAGACCGCGGGCCGACCGGGGCTGGCAGCGTTCACACCAGAGACCGCGGGCCGACCGGGGCTGGCAGCGTTCACACCAGAGACCGCGGGCCGGCCGAGGCTGGCAGCGTTCACACCAGAGACCGCGGGCCGGCCGGGGCTGGCAGCGTTCACACCAGAGACCGCGGGCCGGCCGGGGCTGGCAGCGTTCACACCAGAGACCGCGGACCGACCGGGGCTGGCAGCGTTCACACCAGAGACCGCGGACCGGCCGAGGCTGGCAGCGTTCACACCAGAGACCGCGGACCGGCCGAGGCTGGCAGCGTTCACACCAGAGACCGCGGACCGGCCGAGGCTGGCAGCGTTCACACCAGAGACCGCGGACCGGCCGAGGCTGGCAGCGTTCACACCAGAGACCGCGGACCGGCCGAGGCTGGCAGCGTTCACACCAGAGACCGCGGACCGGCCGAGGCTGGCAGCATTCACACCAGAGACCGCGTGCCGACCGGGGCTGGCAGCATTCACACCAGAGACCGCGGACCGACCGGGGCTGGCAGCATTCACACCAGAGACCGCGGACCGACCGGGGCTGGCAGCATTCACACCAGAGACCGCGGACCGACCGGGGCTGGCAGCATTCACACCAGAGACCGCGGGCCGACCGGGGCTGGCAGCATTCACACCAGAGACCGCGGGCCGACCGGGGCTGGCAGCATTCACACCAGAGACCGCGTGCCGACCGAGGCTGGCAGCATTCACACCAGAGACCGCGTGCCGACCGGGGCTGGCAGCATTCACACCAGAGACCGCGGACCGACCGGGGCTGGCAGCATTCACACCAGAGACCGCGGACCGACAGGGGCTGGCAGCATTCACACCAGAGACCGCGGACCGACCGAGGCTGGCAGCAGTCACACCAGACCGTGGGCCGACCGAGGCTGGCAGCTTTCACACCATCCCGCTGACTCCGGGCTCCCTACATGTGTGATCACTGAATACCCCGTGTTCATCATAAATACCCGACATGCCGGACCGTTACCTGCGATCTGCACCGAGCCGTCTTCACCCAGGAGGATGTTTCCAGCCTTAACATCCCTGCGGAGAAAGAAGACAGACTATATAAAGACAGAGGACTCGTCCGCCTCCACGTAGAGGACCGGCAGCTCGGTGGTGGCGGACAGGTTACAGTATACCCTGTGTAGGCCTCATCCACATCCACAGCGCCGTCTACAGACCTCATATATTACATGGTGACCATATATCGGAAAGGGAAGAGTTAACGTAAAGGAGAACAAAAACAACTTCCCAAAGACCTGAAGGGCGTTCTGCGCGCCGCTGCCTGTATCCACAGTACAGGGCAATGACTGCGCCCTCTGGGGTGGCTTCACAAGCCCGCGCCGCACAACGCGCCGCCGCTCAGGTGTGTCCCAGACAATACAGCAGTGTGAGCGGACCATGAATGAAGATCAGACGGGTTACACCAGATCCTCCTGCGTGACTAGTAAGGCTTACCTCCTCCCCAAATAAACATTACGAGTATATAGAACAGACGAAACAAAGGTAACCTCACCGCGACCGTGAGTAATCGCCACAGCAAAGGGCACTCTCACGGAAACCTGAAAAATCAGGAACGATTCGACCCCCCCGTCCGGATCTCAGGGTTACAAGATGTAGAAACACAGAGGCCACCGAATAATCTGCTGTTCCTGAGAATAAGGTGACCGCTCCGAGGAGTCAGACGCAGAGCCACCACCGCCGCACCGCCAGGAACCCTTCGCTTGTTCAGGAACCCTCTGGAATTTGGGGCTCTAAAACAGACCCCCCCCCCCCATATACAAAGACGCTCTGTGTATGGTGATCCGGGATCCCTCGCCCATACACGCGGACGCTCGCTCTGCTGACAGCGATTGTTCCGGGATCCCTCCCCCCATACACGCGGACGCTCGCTCTACTGACAGCGATTGTTCTGGGATCCCTCCCTCCATACACGCGGACACTCGCAATTGTTCTGGGATCCCTCCCCCCATACACGTGGACGCTCGCTCTGCTGACAGCGATTGTTCAGGGATCCCTCCTCCCCATACACACGGACGCTCGCTCTGCTGACAGCGATTGTTCTGGGATCCCTCCCCCCATACACGCGGACGCTCGCTCTGTTGACAGCAATTGTTCTGGGATCCCTCCCCCCATACACGCGGACGCTCGCTCTGACAGCGATTGTTCCGGGGTCCCTCCTCCCATACACGCGGACGCTCGCTCTGACAGCGATTGTTCCGGGATCCCTCCTCCCATACACGCGGACGCTCGCTCTGCTGACAGCAATTGTTCTGGGATCCCTCCCTCCATACACGCGGACACTCGCGATTGTTCTGGGATCCCTCCCCCCATACACGTGGACGCTCGCTCTGCTGACAGCGATTGTTCAGGGATCCCTCCTCCCCATACACACGGACGCTCGCTCTGCTGACAGCGATTGTTCAGGGATCCCTCCCCCCATACACGCGGACGCTCGCTCTGCTGACAGCAATTGTTCTGGGATCCCTCCCCCCATACACGCGGACGCTCGCTCTGACAGCGATTGTTCCGGGGTCCCTCCTCCCATACACGCGGACGCTCGCTCTGACAGCGATTGTTCCGCGATCCCTCCTCCCATACACGCGGACGCTCGCTCTGCTGACAGCAATTGTTCTGGGATCCCTCGCCCCATACACGCAGACGCTCGCTCTGCTGACAGCGATTGTTCCGGGATCCCTCCCCCCATACACGCGGACGCTCGCTCTGCTGACAGCGAATGTCCTGGGATGCCTCCCCCCATAGACACGGACGCTCGTACTGCTGACAGCGATGGTTCTGGGATCCCTCCCCCCCATACACGCGGACGCTCGCTCTGACAGCGATTGTTCCGGGATCCATCCTCCCATACACGCGGACGCTCGCTCTGCTGACGGCGATTGTTCCGGGATCCCTCCTCCCATACACGCGGACGCTCGCTCTGCTGACAGCGATTGTTCTGGGATCCCTCCCCCCATACACGCGGACGCTTGCTCTGCTGACAGCGATTGTTCCGGGATCCCTCCCCCCATCCACGCGGACGCTCGCTCTGCTGACAGCGATTGTTCCGGGATCCCTCCCCCCCATACACACGGACGCTCGATCTGCTGACAGCGAATGTCCTGGGATCCCTCCCCCCATAGACACGGACGCTCGCTCTGCTGACAGCGATTGTTCTGGGATCCCTGCCCCCCATACACGCGGACACTCGCTCTGACAACAATTGTTCTGGGATCCCTCCCCCCCATACACGCGGACGCTCGCTCTGACAGCGATTGTTCAGGGATCCCTCCTCCCATACACGCGGACGCTTGCTCTGCTGATGGCGATTGTTCTGGGATCCCTCCTCCCATACATGCGGACACTCGCTCTGCTGACAGCGATTGTTCTGGGATCCCTCCCCCCATACACGTGGACGCTCGCTCTGCTGAGGGCGATTGTTCCGGGATCCCTCCCCCCATACACGTGGACGCTAGCTCTGCTGACAGCGATTGTTCCCGGATCCCTCCCCCCCATACACACGAACGCTCGCTCTGCTGACAGCGATTGTTCCGGGATCCATCCCCCCATACACGCGGACGCTCGCTCTGCTGACAGCGATTGTTCTGGGATCCCTCCCCCCATAGACACGGACGCTCGCTCTGCTGACAGCGATTGTTCTGGGATCCCTCCCCCCATATACGCGGACACTCGCTCTGACGACTGTGATTGCGCTGGGAACCCTCCGCTCCCCATACACGCGGACGCTCGCTCTGCTGACAGCGATTGGCCCGGGATCCCTGCCCCCCCCCCCCCATACACAGGGACGCTCGTACTGCTGAAAGCAATTGTTCTGGGAACCCTCCCCCCCCCCCCCCCCCATACACACGGACGCTCACTCTACTGACGGTGATTGTTCTGGGATCCTTCCCCCCATACACGCGGACACTCGTACTGCTACCAGCAATTGTTCCGGGATCCCTCCCCCCCATACATACGGACGCTCACTCTGCTGACTGTGATTTTCTGGGATTCCTCCCCCCATACACGCGGACGCTCGTTCTGCTAACAGCAATTGTTCCGGGATCCCTCCCCCCGTACACGCGGGCGCTCGCTCTGCTGACAGCAATTGTTCCGGGATCCCTCCCCCATACACGCTGGCGCTCGCTCTGGTGACAGCGATGGTTCTGGGATCCCTCCTCCCATACACACGGACGCTCGCTCTGCTGCCAGCGATTGTTCCGGGATCCCTCCCCCCATACACGCGGACGCTCGTTCTGCTGACAGCAATTGTTCTGGGATCCCTCCCCCCATACACGCGGACGCTCATTCTGCTGACAGCGATTGTTCAGGGATCCCTCCTCCCCATACACGCGGACGCTCATTCTGCTGACTGTGATTGTTCTGGGATCCCTCCTCCCATACACGCGGACGCTCGTTCTGCTGGCAGCAATTGTTCCGGGATCCCTCCCCCCATACACGCGGACGCTCGCTCTGCTGACAGCAGTTGTTCCGGGATCCCTCCCCCATACACGCGGGCGCTCACAATCGCTGTCAGCAGAGCTCTGGGAAACCTCCTCCCGTACACGCGGACGCTCTCTCTGCTGCCAGCGATTGTTCCGGGATCTCTCCCCCTCATACACGCGGACGCTCACTCTGCAGACGGTGATTGTTCCGGGATCCCTCCCCCCATACACGCGGACGCTCGTTCTGCTGTCAGCAATTGTTCTGGAATCCCTCCCCCCCATACACACGGACGCTCAATCTGCTGGCGGCGATCTTTCTGGGATCCCTCCACCCATACACGCGGACACTCACTCTGCTGACGATGATTGTTCCGAGATCCCTCCTCCCCATACACACGGACGCTCGTTCTGCTGACAGCAATTGTTCCGGGATCCCTCCCCCCATACACGCGGACGCTCGCTCTGCTGACAGCAATTGTTCCGGGATCCCTCCTCCCGTACACGCGGACGCTCGTTCTGCTGACAGCAATTGTTCCGGGATCCCTCCCCCATACACGCTGGCGCTCGCTCTGGTGACAGCGATGGTTCTGGGATCCCTCCTCCCATACACACGGACGCTCGCTCTGCTGCCAGCGATTGTTCCGGGATCCCTCCCCCCATACACGCGGACGCTCGTTCTGCTGACAGCAATTGTTCTGGGATCCCTCCCCCCATACACGCGGACGCTCATTCTGCTGACAGCGATTGTTCAGGGATCCCTCCTCCCCATACACGCGGACGCTCATTCTGCTGACTGTGATTGTTCTGGGATCCCTCCTCCCATACACGCGGACGCTCGTTCTGCTGGCAGCAATTGTTCCGGGATCCCTCCCCCCGTACACGTGGACGCTCGTTCTGCTGGCAGCAATTGTTCCGGGATCCCTCCCCCCATACACGCGGACGCTCGCTCTGCTGACAGCGATTGTTCTGGGATCCCTCCCCCCATACACGAGGACGCTCGTTCTGCTGGCAGCGATTGCGTGTATGGGGGGAGAGATCCCAGAACAAATCGCTGTCAGCAGAACGAGTGTCCACATGTATCGGGGGAGGGATCCCAGAACAGATGCTCGTTCTGCTGACAGCGATTGTTCTGGGATCCCTCCCCACCATACACGCGGACGGTGGCTCTGCTGACAGCGATTGTTCCGGGATCCCTCCCCCCATACACGCGGACGCTCGCTCTGCTGACGGCGATTGTTCCGGGATCCCTCCCCCCCATACACGCGGACGCTCGCTCTGCTGACGGCGATTGTTCCGGGATCCCTCCCCAGTCATACACGCGGGCGCTCGCTCTGCTGACGGCGATTGTTCCGGGATCCCTCCCCCCATACACGCGGACGCTCGCTCTGCTGACGGCGATTGTTCCGGGATCCCTCCCCCCATACACGCGGACGCTCGCTCTGCTGACGGCGATTGTTCCGGGATCCCTCCCCCCATACACGCGGACGCTCGCTCTGCTGACGGCGACTGTTCCGGGATCCCTCCCCCCATACACGCGGACGCTCGCTCTGCTGACGGCGACTGTTCCGGGATCCCTCCCCCCATACACGCGGACGCTCGCTCTGCTGACGGCGATTGTTCCGGGATCCCTCCCCAGTCATACACGCGGGCGCTCGCTCTGCTGACGGCGATTGTTCCGGGATCCCTCCCCAGTCATACACGCGGGCGCTCGCTCTGCTGACGGCGATTGTTCCGGGATCCCTCCTCCCATACACGCGGACGGTGGCTCTGCTGACGGCGATTGTTCAGGGATCCCTCCTCTCCATACACGCGGACGCTCGCTCTGCTGACGGCGATTGTTCAGGGATCCCTCCTCTCCATACACGCGGACGCTCGCTCTGCTGACGGCGATTGTTCCGGGATCCCTCCCCCCCCCCCCATACACGCGGACGCTCGTTCTGCTGACGGCGATTGTTCCGGGATCCCTCCCCCCCCCCCCCATACACGCGGACGCTCGTTCTGCTGACAGCGATTGTTCCGGGATCCCTCCCCCCATACACGCGGACGCTCGTTCTGCTTACGGCGCTGGGGCCACGGTGGGGGTCGCTACCACCGCTGGGGCCACGGTGGGGGTCGCTACCACCGCTGGGGCCACGGTGGGGGTCGCTACCACCGCTGGGGCCACGGTGGGGGTCGCTACCACCGCTGGGGCCACGGTGGGGGTCGCTACCACCGCTGGGGCCACGGTGGGGGTCGCTACCACCGCTGGGGCCACGGTGGGGGTCGCTACCACCGCTGGGGCCACGGTGGGGGTCGCTACCACCGCTGGGGCCACGGTGGGGGTCGCTACCACCGCTGGGGCCACGGTGGGGGTCGCTACCACCGCTGGGGCCACGGTGGGGGTCGCTACCACCGCTGGGGCCACGGTGGGGGTCGCTACCACCGCTGGGGCCACGGTGGGGGTCGCTACCACCGCTGGGGCCACGGTGGGGGTCGCTACCACCGCTGGGGCCACGGTGGGGGTCGCTACCACCGCTGGGGCCACGGTGGGGGTCGCTATTACTACATGGGGCCAATATAGGAGGTTACTATTACTACACGGGGCGGCTTTGCGGTGGAATATACAGTGGCTGTAGCAGCGGAGTGGAGGACATTCTGAAAATCTCATCCAAACGCTGAGGAAAAAAATCTGCATAAAGCCCGTGTGAACGCCGACATGAGGGGCGGGATTTAATTATGCAGCATGTTAATTATAAATATCACGTATATCAGGGGCCCCTCCAGAGATCCTCGCTGTTTCATTGTTAATTTTTTAAACGGCCCTGTCCATTTAACAATGATGGAGGTAAAAATCGTGTTGTGATAAGCCACGCCCCTAACCCCTCCCCTGACCACACCCTCTGCCCGGCTTTGGGTCTCCTTGAGAAACTTTTGCTTCAAAAAGAGTTCCATGGCTGAAAAAGTTTGGGAACCACTGCGCTGTATACCATGAGGAGGAGGGACATATACTGTATATACCCCTCCACTAGAGCAGTATGTGCTGTAAACCATGAGGAGGAGGAGGGACATATACTGTATATACCCCTCCACTACAGCTGTATGCTATATATACCATGAGGAGGAGGGACATATACTGTATATACCCCTCCACTACAGCCATATGCTATATATACCATGAGGAGGAGGGACATGTACTGTATATACCCCTTTACTACAGCCGTATGCTATATATACCATGAGGAGGAGGGACATATACTGTATATACCCCTCCACTACAGCCGTATGCTATATATACCATGAGGAGGAGGGACATGTACTGTATATACCCCTCCACTACAGCCGTATGCTCTATATACCAAGAGAAGGAGGGACATATACTGTATATACCCCTCCACTACAGCCGTATGCTCTATATACCAAGAGAAGGAGGGACATATACTGTATATACGCCTCCACTACAGCCGTATGCTATATATACACACCATGAGGAGGAGGGACATGTACTGTATATACCACTCCACTACAGCCGTATGCTATATATACCATGAGAAGGAGGGACATGTACTGTATATACCCCTCCACTACAGCCGTATGCTATATATACCATGAGGAGGAGGGACATGCACTGTATATACCCCTCCACTACAGCCGTATGCTATATATACCATGGGGAGGAGGGACATATACTGTATATACCCCTCCACTACAGCCGTATGCTATACATACCATGAGGAGGAGGGACATGTACTGTATATACCCCTCCACTACAGACGTATGCTCTATATACCAAGAGAAGGAGGGACATATACTGTATATACCCCTCTACTACAGCCGTATGCTCTATATACCAAGAGAAGGAGGGACATATACTGTATATATACGCCTCCACTACAGCCGTATGCTATATATACACCATGAGGAGGAGGGACATGTACTGTATATACCCCTCCACTACAGCCGTATGCTCTATAAACCATGAGGAGGAGGGACATGTACTGTATATACCCCTCCACTACAGCCGTATGCTCTATATACCAAGAGAAGGAGGGACATATACTGTATATACGCCTCCACTACAGCCGTATGCTCTATATACCAAGAGAAGGAGGGACATATACTGTATATACCCCTCCACTACAGCCGTATGCTCTATATACCAAGAGAAGGAGGGACATATACTGTATATACGCCTCCACTACAGCCGTATGCTATATATACACACCATGAGGAGGAGGGACATGTACTGTATATACCCCTCCACTACAGCCGTATGCTCTATATACCAAGAGAAGGAGGGACATATACTGTATATACCCCTCCACTACAGCCGTATGCTCTATATACCAAGAGAAGGAGGGACATATACTGTATATACCCCTCCACTACAGCCGTATGCTCTATATACCAAGAGAAGGAGGGACATATACTGTATATACGCCTCCACTACAGCCGTATGCTATATATACACACCATGAGGAGGAGGGACATGTACTGTATATACCACTCCACTACAGCCGTATGCTATATATACCATGAGAAGGAGGGACATGTACTGTATATACCCCTCCACTACAGCCGTATGCTATATATACCATGAGGAGGAGGGACATGTACTGTATATACCCCTCCACTACAGCCGTATGCTATATATACCATGGGGAGGAGGGACATGTACTGTATATACCCCTCCACTACAGACGTATGCTCTATATACCAAGAGAAGGAGGGACGTATACTGTATATACGCCTCCACTACAGCCGTATGCTATATATACACCATGAGGAGGAGGGACATGTACTGTATATACCCCTCCACTACAGCCGTATGCTCTATATACCAAGAGAAGGAGGGACGTATACTGTATATACGCCTCCACTACAGCCGTATGCTATATATACACCATGAGGAGGAGGGACATGTACTGTATATACCCCTCCACTACAGCCGTATGCTCTATATACAATGAGGAGGAGGGACATGTACTGTATATACCCCTCCACTACAGCCGTATGCTCTATATACCAAGAGAAGGAGGGACATATACTGTATATACGCCTCCACTACAGCCGTATGCTATATATACACACACCATGAGGAGGAGGGACATGTACTGTATATACCACTCCACTACAGCCGTATGCTATATATACCATGAGGAGGAGGGACATGTACTGTATATACCCCTCCACTACAGCCGTATGCTATATATACCATGGGGAGGAGGGACATATACTGTATATACCCCTCCACTACAGCCGTATGCTATATATACCATGGGGAGGAGGGACATGTACTGTATATACCCCTCCACTACAGCCGTATGCTCTATATACCAAGAGAAGGAGGGACATATACTGTATATACCCCTCCACTACAACCGTATGCTCTATATACCAAGAGAAGGAGGGACATATACTGTATATACCCCTCCACTACAGCCGTATGCTCTATATACCAAGAGAAGGAGGGACATATACTGTATATACGCCTCCACTACAGCCGTATGCTATATATACACCATGAGGAGGAGGGACATGTACTGTATATACCCCTCCACTACAGCCGTATGCTATATATACCATGGGAAGGGACATGTACTGTATATACCCCTCCACTACAGCCGTATGCTATATATACCATGAGGAGGCGGGACATATACTGTATATACCCCTCCACTACAGCCGTATGCTATATATACCATGAGGAGGAGGGACATGTACTGTATATACCCCTCCACTACAGCCGTATGCTCTATATACCAAGAGAAGGAGGGACATATACTGTATATACCCCTCCACTACAGCCGTATGCTATATATACCATGAGGAGGGACATGTACTGTATATACCCCTTTACTACAGCCGTATGCTATACATATCATGAGGAGGAGGGACATGTACTGTATATACCCCTTTACTACAGCCGTATGCTATATATGCACCATGAGGAGGAGGGACATATACTGTATATACCCCTCCACTACAGCCGTATGCTATATATACACACCATGAGGAGGGACATGTACTGTCTATACCCCTCCACTACAGCCGTATGCTATATATACACCATGAGGAGGAGGGACATATACTGTATATACCCCTCCACTACAGCCGTATGCTATATATACCATGAGGAGGAGGGACACATACTGTATATACCCCTCCACTACAGCCGTATGCTATATACACCATGAGGAAGAGGGACATGTACTGTATATACCCCTCCACTACAGCCGTATGCTATATATACACACCATGAGGACGGACATGTACTGTATATACCCCTCCACTACAGCCGTATGCTCCCTATACCAAGAGAAGGAGGGAAATGTACTGTATATACCTCTCCACTGTAGCCGTATGCTATATATACACCACGCGAAGTGATGCGTACTGTATATACCCCTCCACTACAGCCGTATGCTATATATACCATGAAGAGAAGTGACGCGCGCACTGTATATACCTCTGGGCTCCATATACTGGGAAGTGTCAAACTAACTCAAAGTATATAGGACTGTTCTGTCCGGCGGCACGATATACACCTAACTGATCACAGTCCGTCAGACACGGCGTATATGCACGGCCGCCATGTTTGTTGCTCAGCCCCTGTGATGGAGTGCGGATGTAAACAGACACTATGAAGGCCACCTACAGCCGCATCACACGGACACCCACCTGTGGATCTGGCCGTTCTTGTGCAGGTACTCCAGGCCCTCCAGCACCTCCTTCAGCATGGTGGCGATGCTCGCCTCATCCAGCACCCCGTTCTTGTGTTCTCCTTTGGCTATTATGTGTTTGATGATGTCCAAGACGGATCCTGCAGAGGGGAAAGACGCAGAATTGGCAAAATGTCTAAAAGGTCATACTTGGAAGCGTTTTCTGAGGCAGAACAGATTGCAGATCCACGATGTGGGATGAGCGGTGGCCCGGGCGCCGGCAGTGGGGCTTACCACCATTACTCCCCGGCTTCACCCAGAGGCAATAACTCGCTCACTGAATGGTAGGCGCCAGAGATCTCACCACCGCCTCCATCCAGAGGGAACAGGCCGTCACTGATAGGTGGACCACTGCCTGGTCACACAGCCGGCGGTCAGCAGGCCTCCACGCCTGCATAAACCGAATGACCAACGATACGTGAATGAATTATGCTCCACCGTTCATTCGCTCGCAGGCTTCACACTGAATGATTCAAGTAAGCCCGTCACATACAAGTCCATTGGAGGGCGCGCCACTGTAAAAAGCCAGATTCGCCATGCGGATGCGATCTTGAGCAGTGGGAGCCGGAGGAACCAGAAAGTGGGCAGGTATAGAAAAAAATGTGAATTCATCGCCGACTCCCTGTGCCGCCCCCTCCCACCATACCGCAGTTCACGGTGCCGCTGTGACAGGTTCCCGTTAACGATAATCGTCCGGTGTAGAAGGGCCCGCACTACTCACCTCTTACAACATATTACGACTCTCGCGATTTCACGACAATGTTGTGCGTCTGTCCACCACAAAGTCCAGCCTTCCACCTCCAGATAGAACATGGCGGAAGTGAGCTGAAAGGACGAGTCCCTGGTAGGACCACTGCAGTGCTGCCACCAAGCGCTCCCCGCCCTAGTCACCCGCTCTGACCGTCGCATTCTGCCGCAGCTTTGCCGTTTGACCTTCGAGATCAGATGGCACATAACGCTCCAATTACACAAGACTCTCTCTACTCCCAGGCGCTCTCTCAGTGACGGCGAGACGGGTAGGACGAGGCGTTAATAAGAGCGCGGTATGTCGTCTAATCATATAAAGTACTAGTGACCGATTATAGCCTAGACCAGGAGCGGCCGGGCCCTCGCCGTGGGAACGTCTCTGTGGAGCCCAAGTCTACCAAGAGCCCAGGCACCGGGTATTAATGCTCTTCACCCGTAGAAGGCGCTCAGCTGAAAACCGCAGCGATCGCAGTAAACCGTATGCAGTGCAGGTAGCATGCACAACAAGACAGGACTACAAGTGCCAGCAGGAACTCAGCCTATTCTCCAGGATAGACAGCTGTATCCGAGCCCGCACATGGGATACCTGCGGAGTGCAGGTTTGTGGCGGCTCGGTTTCACTAGTGTTACCTATGACAAGGTTACCCCACAGACAAGTCGGCTCCCCATTTTGTGACCTTTGTCCTTCCGCATTTCTTCTGCTCACTTAATAACTTTGTACTGTTGGAAATGGTTACAGAACACAATCTGTAATACAGGGAGCCTGTGAGTCCAGAAAACGCTGAGCCAGACGTGCGCTGCAATACCAACAGCAATACACGTCATTAGTCAGGCACCGCTGGTTATATGGCTGCACTACCACTGATTCCACAGTACCCAGGAGGGGGAGAGGGAGAGGGAGAGAGCCCGAGGGCGGACGCAGGCGGAGAGGGAAAGGGAGAGAGGGCCGAGGGCGGAGTCAGGCGGAGAGGGAGAGGGAGAGAGGGCCGAGGGCGGAGTCAGGCGGAGAGGGAGAGGGAGAGAGGGCCGAGGGCGGAGTCAGGCGGAGAGGGAGAGGGAGAGAGGGCCGAGGGCGGAGTCAGGCAGAGAGGGAAAGGGAGAGAGGGCCGAGGGCGGAGTCAGGCAGAGAGGGAAAGGGAGAGAGGGCCGAGGGCGGAGTCAGGCAGAGAGGGAAAGGGAGAGAGGGCCGAGGGCGGAGTCAGGCAGAGAGGGAAAGGGAGAGAGGGCCGAGGGCGGAGTCAGGCAGAGAGGGAAAGGGAGAGAGGGCCGAGGGCGGAGTCAGGCAGAGAGGGAAAGGGAGAGAGGGCCGAGGGCGGAGTCAGGCAGAGAGGGAAAGGGAGAGAGGGCCGAGGGCGGAGTCAGGCAGAGAGGGAAAGGGAGAGAGGGCCGAGGGCGGAGTCAGGCAGAGAGGGAAAGGGAGAGAGGGCCGAGGGCGGAGTCAGGCAGAGAGGGAAAGGGAGAGAGGGCCGAGGGCGGAGTCAGGCAGAGAGGGAAAGGGAGAGAGGGCCGAGGGCGGAGTCAGGCAGAGAGGGAAAGGGAGAGAGGGCCGAGGGCGGAGTCAGGCAGAGAGGGAAAGGGAGAGAGGGCCGAGGGCGGAGTCAGGCAGAGAGGGAAAGGGAGAGAGGGCCGAGGGCGGAGTCAGGCAGAGAGGGAAAGGGAGAGAGGGCCGAGGGCGGAGTCAGGCAGAGAGGGAAAGGGAGAGAGGGCCGAGGGCGGAGTCAGGCAGAGAGGGAAAGGGAGAGAGGGCCGAGGGCGGAGTCAGGCAGAGAGGGAAAGGGAGAGAGGGCCGAGGGCGGAGTCAGGCAGAGAGGGAAAGGGAGAGAGGGCCGAGGGCGGAGTCAGGCAGAGAGGGAAAGGGAGAGAGGGCCGAGGGCGGAGTCAGGCAGAGAGGGAAAGGGAGAGAGGGCCGAGGGCGGAGTCAGGCAGAGAGGGAAAGGGAGAGAGGGCCGAGGGCGGAGTCAGGCAGAGAGGGAAAGGAAGAGAGGGCCGAGGGCGGAGTCAGGCAGAGAGGGAAAGGGAGAGAGGGCCGAGGGCGGAGTCAGGCAGAGAGGGAAAGGGAGAGAGGGCCGAGGGCGGAGTCAGGCAGAGAGGGAAAGGGAGAGAGGGCCGAGGGCGGAGTCAGGCAGAGAGGGAAAGGGAGAGAGGGCCGAGGGCGGAGTCAGGCAGAGAGGGAAAGGGAGAGAGGGCCGAGGGCGGAGTCAGGCAGAGAGGGAAAGGGAGAGAGGGCCGAGGGCGGAGTCAGGCAGAGAGGGAAAGGGAGAGAGGGCCGAGGGCGGAGGCAGGCAGAGAGGGAAAGGGAGAGAGGGCCGAGGGCGGAGTCAGGCAGAGAGGGAAAGGGAGAGAGGGCCGAGGGCGGAGTCAGGCAGAGAGGGAAAGGGAGAGAGGGCCGAGGGCGGAGTCAGGCAGAGAGGGAAAGGGAGAGAGGGCCGAGGGCGGAGTCAGGCAGAGAGGGAAAGGGAGAGAGGGCCGAGGGCGGAGTCAGGCAGAGAGGGAAAGGGAGAGAGGGCCGAGGGCGGAGGCAGGCAGAGAGGGAAAGGGAGAGAGGGCCGAGGGCGGAGGCAGGCAGAGAGGGAAAGGGAGAGAGGGCCGAGGGCGGAGGCAGGCAGAGAGGGAAAGGGAGAGAGGGCCGAGGGCGGAGGCAGGCAGAGAGGGAAAGGGAGAGAGGGCCGAGGGCGGAGGCAGGCAGAGAGGGAAAGGGAGAGAGGGCCGAGGGCGGAGGCAGGCAGAGAGGGAAAGGGAGAGAGGGCCGAGGGCGGAGGCAGGGAGAGAGGGAGAGGGAGAGAGGGCCGAGGGCGGAGGCAGGCAGAGAGGGAAAGGGAGAGAGGCCGAGGGCGGAGGCAGGCAGAGAGGGAAAGGGAGAGAGGCCGAGGGCGGAGACAGGCAGAGAGGGAAAGGGAGAGAGGCCGAGGGCGGAGGCAGGCAGAGAGGGAAAGGGAGAGAGGCCGAGGGCGGAGGCAGGCAGAGAGGGAAAGGGAGAGAGGCCGAGGGCGGAGGCAGGCAGAGAGGGAAAGGGAGAGAGGCCGAGGGCGGAGGCAGGCAGAGAGGGAAAGGGAGAGAGGCCGAGGGCGGAGGCAGGCAGAGAGGGAAAGGGAGAGAGGCCGAGGGCGGAGGCAGGCAGAGAGGGAAAGGGAGAGAGGCCGAGGGCGGAGGCAGGCAGAGAGGGAAAGGGAGAGAGGCCGAGGGCGCACGCAGGCAGAGAGGGAAAGGGAGAGAGGCCGAGGGCGCACGCAGGCAGAGAGGGAAAGGGAGAGAGGCCGAGGGCGCACGCAGGCAGAGAGGGAAAGGGAGAGAGGCCGAGGGCGCACGCAGGCAGAGAGGGAAAGGGAGAGAGGCCGAGGGCGCACGCAGGCAGAGAGGGAAAGGGAGAGAGGCCGAGGGCGGACACAGGCAGAGAAGGAAAGGGAGAGAGGGCGAGGGCGGACGCAGGCAGAGAGAGACTATGCCGGACTAAAGGCCCATTTAGACAACGATTATATTGTTGAAAATTCGCTTAAAAGCCATCTTTTGAGCCATAATAGTTTCTAAATGCACCCATCTTTCAGTTTTCTGTTGAAAGACAGTTTTCAGTTCTGCTTAAAAACCATGGTTCAGCAGAACAGCTGATAAGCAGGACCGCATGCTGTGCTCTGCCCTTAGATAGCTGACTACAGCTGATAACATTGTATCAGCTGTTCTCAGCTGTCATATCCACCAAGTAATCAGAACAGCAGGAAGTCTGTTCCCTGATTACAGCTCCTGGTGGCTCACATGCTGCCACGTGGTACTAATAGGCTTTAGTGCCAAGTAGTAGTTTATGCAAAATGATCAGTCAAAAGCCATCCTGTGAGAGATCATGTTTGCAGTGTAAATGCAGCCTTATTAGCAGTAAAAGTGAGCTTCATTAATGACTTCTCTACAGCTGCCAACAATCCAGGAGGAGCAACCGGATCCCTTTAAGGTAGGAACCAAAGAGGTGAACAGCAGTCCAAGACTGCGCAATGTACTGCCGGAAATAGTCCTGCAGTACCCAACTTCCAACACTTCCCCAAAAATAAAGAGAGCAGCATCCATGTCATGGGTAAATAGGGTCATATCCCTTTAAACCCCCAAACATGGAAGCCACGATTTATTTCTGAATTTGGGGATGTTCACAGTAACAGTAATGGCTACGAGCGGCTGCCGCCGGAGCGCAATGGCGCAACCACGTCCCTGTAACGCGTCACTCACCTCCACTCAGCAGCTTCATCACCAGCCAGAGCTCGTCCTTCACCACGAACGACGTGTAGTAGGACACGATATTGGGGTGGTGGCACTGACTCATCGCCTGGATCTCTTTCTGAAACGATAGAGGCACAACCAATTACAGAAGTATTCACACCGCGGACGTTCTGTGACGATCGGCGCTCTTTACACGCCGCGGATGATCTCCAGTATGGAGACGCACAAATGATAATACGAATGGCCATTCCCATATGTATTTCATTAGTCAGCAGCAGATCACCCACTTACACAGAGACGTCCCACCAACGAGCGGGCATTATTATACCCGTGTGACCGACCCGATCAGCCGATCGTTGGCATATTCAACGGGACGATGACTGGAATCAGAACGTTTGACCATCAGCCTGTTGGACAACGGCCTTTAAAATAAGCCATAAATAATAGAGTAATTATCATTAGCATGTAGAGTCCACTTATCAGACCGCCATGATGGACATACTACACAAGGGAGGGTAAGAGGAGGATAACGAACGGCAGATACTGATCAGCAGGCAAATTCAGTGCTGCAGCGTGTTATAAGAATGACGGGCAAGGCAGGTTATGGGTGGTGTTCCTACTACGGTAGGTATCCAGGGTGTGCAGACGGCACTTGGCAGCTTCTCTTCCATGAGACAAGAGGAGATCCCCTCCTTACGCTCCACCAACCTTGAAGTGTCCGCCCCCCCCTCAACACGCTGACCATACGCAACCTAATGGCGATTTCACAATGACCGTCCAATCGTTGGTCACCAGTCTGACATTGTGAGCATCAGGAGATTGTGCCCCTGCCAAAATCCATGAAGGGGCATCATTGGGATGGGGGATCTACGTCTCCAGCCTTGAGAGGACCGTCACGCTGCAGACGCTGCCACATTTGGTATTTAATGCTTTGTGATGGAGGAGGACAGGTTTTCTGGAGTTGAGGATCTGTTTTTGCGCAGTGGGGTATAAGCGCCAGTATCATGTAGAACGAACTTACACCGCAAGTCCCTCTGCGACCAACGAAAGGGTGGCGGGTACACTGCTGACAGAGGTAAGCATGGGGCGCCGTGTGTGTTCATAAGGTTACCTGTTCTGATGGCATCAAGGTGAGGACGTACCTTACATGGTATGTGCGCCCATGATCCCCCTCGCGTGCCCCTCAGTAACGTATGGGTTATTTGGGCATGGAACAGCTCGGGCGGCGTCACTGCGATTTACCCATCACTTGAGGGATTAATACTTCATCTCTAGTTGGCATTGATGATGGCGCAGGCTGATGCCAGGAAGCTGCCTGGCATGTGGCGAGCTTCTTCACAACTACTTATCGGAGGCATTTTCCAAAAATAGGCCATTGGGGTTTACCTGTAAGGGGCTGGTTAACCCTTGAGATGACAGAACCAGTGGGAGACCCGATCCTCGTCATGTTTTCTCCTACAATCTTCCACAAGTAATCCAAACTCTCCAGAGACGGAAATAAAGAGAAAAAATGAAGTTCCCACTAAAAACTGATATTTTAAAGTTCCAGCGCAGATTACTCGGAATTAAAGTCCCACCTCCACCCGTCTGACAACGTATACTATTCCAGTACGAAGCAATGTGCTGTACAAGATGTAGTCAGAGGCCGGATCGGGCGCCATCTCTCAGGCTGGGGTCCTATAGCGGGATAATAGCCTACATGAATAGGAAGGCAGCGATGCGCTATGATGGCACGGCAGACGGGCTGGGGCCCTTATAAGAAATGGAGAGCAAAACCTAAGGCCTCCCTCACACGGGGCGCTTTCAGCTCTGTGCCATACGCTGTACGAGGCTCCCATTCATTTCAATGGGGCGGCTCACACAGGGCTGAGAACGCTGCATGTTCTATTCTTGGGCGTTTTCAGCTGAGTCTCCCATTGAAATGAATGGGCAGCTGAAAAGGCCCTGTGTGAGGGAGGCCTAATGGAGAAGCTGAAGTCCACTTTCCACGTCTTCAAGTCCTGCGGGACCGCTGCTATGGCTGAAGTAAGGAAAGTGTCCATGAAGAGGCCTCCTTCTGCTACGATACATGCATGGAGCCGTCGTTGGACTTGAGTTCATTCCAGGGACTCAACGTGGACTGGTAGCCGAATCTCCTGCAGACGTTGGTGGAGGGCTTCCTGGATGATCGGCCCCTACAGTAGTATACGGAGGCCACTTCCAGTACGCTTTCTTACTTCAGCCATAGCAGCAGTCCCGCAGGACTAAGAGAGATGCGGTATCTTCTATCTATAGTGATATAGAACATGCTGGTATAGCCTGGGTATCTCCTGTCTATGGTGATATAGAACATGCTGGTATAGCCTGGGTATCTCCTATCTATAGTGATATACAGCATGCTAGTATAGCCTGGGTATCTCCTGTCTATGGTGATGTGGAGCATGCTGGTATAGCCTGGGTATCTCCTGTCTATAGTGATATACAGCATGCTGGTATAGCCTGGGTATCTCCTGTCTATAGTGATATACAGCATGCTGGTATAGCCTGGGTATCTCCTGTCTATAGTGATATGGCACTTGCTTGTATAGCCTGGGTATCTCCTGTCTATAGTGATATGGCACTTGCTTGTATAGCCTGGGTGCCTCCCATCTATAGTGATGTGGAGCATGCTGGTGTAGCCTGGGTATCTCCTGTCTATGGTGATGTGGAGCATGCTGGTATAGCCTGGGTATCTCCTGTCTATGGTGATATAGAACATGCTGGTATAGCCTGGGGATCTCCTGTCTATAGTGATATGGCACTTGCTTGTATAGCCTGGGTGCCTCCCATCTATAGTGATGTGGAACATGCTGGTATAGCCTGGGTATCTCCTGTCTATGGTGATATAGAACATGCTGGTATAGCCTGGGTATCTCCTGTCTATGGTGATATGGCCTGAGCTGAACTGAGCTGTATTGGGCTAACAGAGCTGTTTAGATGAAGCAGTCCCGGAAGACCCCTTTAACAATATTTATGACACATATACAAAACCCCTATCACCGGCACGGGGCATCAGACACCATCCAAAAACTTCCACATAATATTCTTGGGGGGCCAATAGACCTTAAGGCCTCCCCCCTCCCACAGGGCGTTCTCAGCGCTGTACGAGGCTCCCATTCATTTCAATGGGGCTGCTCACACAGGGCTGAGAACGCTGCTGAAAAGGCAGACGCCCGATGTGAGGGAGGCCCAAGATGAGGTTTCTCAGTGGTGCTGGCGGCTGCTCCTTACAGGGGGATGTGACAGGCGCTATGTAAACATTCATCCTCCTAGCGCAGGCCTGTCACATATCATAATTACATGTTTTCCATTAACACGTTCCTTGGAGGGCACCTCCGGTGAGCCATTATTAACCCTCTTAGATTAGGCCACTCAGCAAGACAATTCTAATCTGGAATGAAAAACTGAGCGCTTTATGCCGTTTGGTTACTTTATTTCAGTATGGGGGAGGGGAGGGAGAGACTTGAGTTTCTGCAGTCCTTTACTTCCTCCCTGCTGATAACTGCTGCTGAAGCAGAGAAAGAAAAGGGAGCTAATATAGAAGTAATGGTAAGAAAACAGAACTACCTGAGCCAGAAGAGCATGTGGGCCCCTATGGTATAGATATACAGTGGAAATTAATATATACCCCGGACTAAGTGAAGAACGGCCCAAGAGCTGCGCACCACATCACAATGTATTACGAACTTAACGCTTGTTCAGGGACCATAAAACCTTCACCTCAAGGTTTGTATTCCTTTTGTACTATTCTTTTAAGTGAAAATTAATCCACCATGTCTGTGCCTTGTCATACGTGTGGGTAAATGCACACGGGCGGATCTCCCGCCGAACACCCGCCCCTGCCCGCTGCCACAGGATCCTACGCAGACAGACACCATTCGACCACCTGAAAACTCGCGTGGTAAACCATTTGCAGCATGTCCTAACTTTGTGCGAGCCTCACAGAGGCCGGAACAGGAACGTCACGGCTGACGCAACGGCTCTGCTCTGCGCATGTGTCGGCTGGGCGGCAGCCGGCACATAGAGCGGAGGAGACGCCGGGAGCGGGTGAGCCACAATGGTCACCGCAGGGACACGGCTCGCATCCCGCTGCGAGAACTGATCTGACCCGGCCGTCTGCATGAGGCCTACGTGTGTATGTGTATATATATATATATGTGTGTATATATTCCTGCCTCTTCAGATCCATTTCATTATGCCTTAATGAAGGACCCTGTGAGGTTGGAAAGCTCGCCGTTACATCATGCATCTTTGTAGCCATTACAAGGTTTCATATCTACAGGATCACTTGGTTTCTCTTACTGAGAACAATCACACAAATGTATTGAGACCCTTCTTGCTTAACCCCTTCCTGCTGCAGCGCATTTCTATTTTTTCCCTCCCCGCTTCTGAAACCTCCTAACTTCTGTCCCGATTCCCCCAGCAGCACGCGGACTTCCTGCGGCACAAGCTGTATGTTCTATAGTATAATGTGCCGTTACAGACTGATGGTAAATCTGCGGCCCGCCGCCATCAGGACGATACGATGTTTGTAGATCTTTTCTCTGACTCACTACTTATTTTCCCGTTGATGCGGCGCCGTGTTTTTCGTGGGGTGATCTGTCTGTCTTATTGCCATCTTTTCGGGGTACATCAGACCGATTCCGTTTTTATCAGTAGATGGGCTGACCAAAAAGCACGCATTTATAAAAAAAACTTTTTACAGACTTTTTTCCTATAAAATTAACAATATGATCGACCGGTCGGGCTTTCTCACCGCTGGCTATTAACCGCCGTGTCAGGCTACATTTTTTGCGCGTTCATAAGATTTTTTTTTTCTACCGCTCCCAAGAAGGAAATCTCATGGCTTCTCCGTCTCTCGAAGGGTTATGGCGATTCTACACAGTTAGTGGGAGGAAGGTGGATCGGCTGTACTGTAACCGCGCCGGTTGTGGCCGTGAGGCGGTTAATCACACCGCGCACAAGGCACACAATGAAAACGAAAAATCAGCTGTTTGATGTGCGGTTGTAAACAGTGACCGTCAGGCGTGAATCACAAGGCCATGAATAATAAACAGCATCACATTCCATGCGCTTCAATCCATCTGATGCGGACGGCGTGCAGGACGGCGAGAGCCGGCAGCCAGGAACACAAAGGCACGGGCGACCCCCCTCCCCGACCGGCCGCACGCAGGAAGCTCTGCAGCCTCTGCACAAAGGAGCCAATTAATCTGGTGGTTGGGCTCCGGCCGCTCACTAACCCGCTAACAATCCCAGATCAGCCAAAGCCATTCCCGGGCCCGAGCGCGCTACCGAGGATATCACCCGGGGCCTCGGAGATACAAGATACCCGCACCGTGTGACGGACCGCGCTCCGAGCAGTAATACGATGATGTAAGAACAGCGCAGAACGCTACGCAGTCTCCACGCATCACAAACCGTAGCCATTGTGGCTCGGACCATTAGGATATAGACGGCTCTCTTCACATTTGTGTTCACGGCTTAATACGCTTCCCGGTAATTTGGGGGCAAGAATAGTAATATCTGCAGAGCAAGTCTTACAGAGCGGGCAGAAATACAGCGGGTGCGGAGCATTTATTATGTCTGTACAGTGAAGCACCGATTATACTTCTAGTGACATCACTGCGTGCATTATACACACTAACATGTATCACATCTTGTATCCAAGCTAGAGGTGGTATAACAGGGTACTAGAGCCTCCATGCCTGCCCGTATCACATCTTGTATCCAAGCTGGAGGCGGACCAACAGGGGACTAGAGCCTCCATGCCTGGCCGTATAACATCTTGTATCCAAGCTAGAGGCAGTACAACAGGGTACTAGAGCCTCCATGCCCGCCTGTATCATTTCCTGTATCCAAGCTAGAGGCGGTACAATAGGGAACAAGGAGCCTCTATGCCCACCTGTATCACATCTTGTATCCAAGCTAAAGGCGGTACAACAGGGTACTAGAGCCTCCATGCCCGCCTGTATCACATCTTGTATCCAAGCTAGAGGCGGTACAACAGGGTACTAGAGCCTCCATACCCTCCTGTATCACATCTTGTACCTAAGCTAGAGGCGGTACAACAGGGTACTAGAGCCTCCATGCCCGCCTGTATCATTTCCTGTATCCAAGCTAGAGGCGGTACAATAGGGAACAAGGAGCCTCTGTGCCCACCTGTATCACATCTTGTATCCAAGCTAAAGGCGGTACAACAGGGTACTAGAGCCTCCATGCCCGCCTGTATCACATCTTGTATCCAAGCTAGAGGCGGTACAACAGGGTACTAGAGCCTCCATACCCTCCTGTATCACATCTTGTACCTAAGCTAGAGGCAGTACAACAGGGTACTAGAGCCTCCATGCCCGCCTGTATCACATCTTGTATCCAAGCTAGAGGCGGTACAACAGGGTACTAGAGCCTCCATGCCTGGCCGTATCACATCTTGTATCCAAGCTGGAGGCAGTACAACAGGGTACTAGAGCCTCCATGCCTGCCCGTATCACATCTTGTATCCAAGCTAGAGGCAGTACTATAGGGTACTAGAGCCTCCATGCCCATCTGTATCACATCCTGTATCCAAACTAGAGGCGGTACAACAGGGTACTAGAGCCTCCATGCCTGCCTGTATCATTTCCTGTATCCAAGCTAGAGGCGGTACAATAGGGAACAAGGAGCCTCTATGCCCACCTGTATCACATCTTGTATCCAAGCTAAAGGCGGTACAACAGAGTACTAGAGCCTCCATACCCTCCTGTATCACATCTTGTATCCAAGCTAGAGGCAGTACAACAGGGTACTAGAGCCTCCATGCCTGGCCGTATCACATCTTGTATCCAAGCTGGAGGCAGTACAACAGGGTACTAGAGCCTCCATGCCTGCCTGTATCACATCTTGTATCCAAGCTGGAGGCGGACCAACAGGGTACTAGAGCCTCCATGCCTGGCCGTATCACATCTTGTATCCAAGCTAGAGGCGGTACAACAGGGTACTAGAGCCTCCATGCCCCCCGTATCACATCTTGTATCCAAGCTAGAGGCAGTACAACAGGGTACTAGAGCCTCCATGCCCGCCTGTATCATTTCCTGTATCCAAGCTAGAGGCGGTACAATAGGGAACAAGGAGCCTCTATGCCCACCTGTATCACATCTTGTATCCAAGCTAAAGGCGGTACAACAGGGTACTAGAGCCTCCATGCCCGCCTGTATCACATCTTGTATCCAAGCTAGAGGCGGTACAACAGGGTACTAGAGCCTCCATACCCTCCTGTATCACATCTTGTATCCAAGCTAGAGGCGGTACAACAGGGTACTAGAGCCTCCATGCCCGCCTGTATCACATCTTGTATCCAAGCTAGAGGCGGTACAACAGGGTACTAGAGCCTCCATACCCTCCTGTATCATATCTTGTACCTAAGCTAGAGGCGGTACAACAGGGTACTAGAGCCTCCATGCCCTTCCGTATCACATCTTATATTAAAGCTAGAGGTGGCCCAACTTATCCTGTAATACCAAGCCTGACCACCTCAGTGGAAATGGAGCTTCTGCTTCCTACAGAAATCGGCTGAGCCTACTAGCCTGCCACCCCAGCAAACAGCTGATCCAAGGGTAGCCTGGGCGGGTGACCAATCCCCGCCGATCTACTATTAAGGACTAGAGATGAGCGAGCACCAAAATGCTCGGGTGCTCGTTACTTGAGACGAACTTTTCGCGATGCTCGAGGGTTCGTTTCGAGTAACGAACCCCATTGAAGTCAATGGGCGACCCGAGCATTTTTGTATTTCGCCGATGCTCGCTAAGGTTTCCATTTGTGAAAATCTGGGAAATTCAAGAAAGTGATGGAAACGACACAGCAACGGATAGGGCAGGCGAGGGGCTACATGTTGGGCTGCATCTCAAGTTCACAGGTCCCACTATTAAGCCACAATAGCGGCAAGAGTGAGACACCCCCCCCCCCCCCCCCCCGCACTGTCAGCATAAAGATCGTTCTCCTCTGTAACAGCTGTGGCAGAGAAGAATGATGTTAGCCCATTGAATTCAGTGGAGCCGGCAATACAGCAGGTTCCACTGAAAGCAATGGGCTGCCGGCGAGCGCGGGATGAATTGTCGGGAAGGGATTAAATATATAAGCCCTTCCCTGCAATTCATCCAGAAATGTGTAAAAATTAAAAAAAATAAATATACTCACCTTGTCCCGGCAGAACGATGTTAGCCCATTGAATTCAATGGAGCCGTCAATACAGCCGGCTCCATTAAAAGCAATGGGCTGCCGGCGATCGCTGGATGAATTGTCGGGAAGGGATTAAATATATAAGCCCTTCCCTGCAATTCATCCAGAAATGTGTAAAAAAAAAATAAAATTATATATACTCACCTGGTCCCGGTAGACGGAGTTCAGCACGGCCGGAGTTCAGCACGGCCGGAGTTCAGCACGGCCGGAGTTCAGCACGGCCGGAGTTCAGCACGGCCGGAGTTCAGCACGGCCGGAGTTCAGCACGGCCGGAGTTCAGCACGGCCGGAGTTCAGCACGGCCGGAGTTCAGCACGGCCAGCGGCAGTCCTCCTGAACTGCTCTGAACAGCTGTGAGTAGTATTCAGCAGGCGGGGATTTAAAATCCCCGCCTGCTGAATGAGCTGCCTCTAATTGGTCACAGCCTTACCAATCAGAGGCAGATTCCACTCACACACCCATTCATGAATTTATGAATGGGTGTGTGACTGCTGTCTCTGATTGGCTCAGCGGGACCAATCAGATGAGAGGCAGCAGTCACACACCCATTCATAAATTCATGAATGGGTGTGTGAGTGGAATCTGCCTCTGATTGGTCAGGCTGTGACCAATTAGAGGCAGCTCATTCAGCAGGCGGGGATTTTAAATCCCCGGGATTTTAAATCCCCGCCTGCTGAATACTATTCACAGCTGTTCAGAGCAGTTCAGGAGGACTGCCGCTGGC
Organism: Eleutherodactylus coqui; assembly: GCF_035609145.1. NCBI lineage: Eukaryota > Metazoa > Chordata > Amphibia > Anura > Eleutherodactylidae > Eleutherodactylus > Eleutherodactylus coqui. The sequence continues at coordinate 118,177,592 of NC_089848.1, forward strand.
CGCGCTGAACTCCGTCTGCCGGGACCAGGTGAGTATAAATTTTTTTTTTTTTTTACACATTTCTGGATGAATTGCAGGGAAGGGCTTATATATTTAAGCCCTTGCCGACAGTTCATCCCGCGCTCGCCGGCAGGCCATTGCTTTCAATGGAGCTGGCTGTATTGCCGGCTCCATTGAATTCAATGGTCAGTGCTCGTTTAATCGAGACGAGTATCGCGTGGTGTTCGTCTCGAGTAACGAGCATCTCGAGCACCCTAATACTCGAACAAGCATCAAGCTCGGACGAGTATGCTTGCTCATCTCTATTAAGGACCTCTCCAAAGGATAAACCACTAATAACTTACACCCCCTTTAACCCTTTCCAATCCATTTATTTTTTTCTCACCGATTCTCCCCAGCTCCAAATAAATTGGAGCTAGGGAGAATGGGAGAGAACAAATACATTTTCCCTGCACCCTCCTGAACTGACAGAGTTCAGGAGGGTGCAGGGAGGGACCTGCTTACCTGTCCGGCGTCTTCCGCATTCTCCTTCTGCCTCCCGGCTCGGCGATCATGTGACCGCTGGGGTCAGGTGGCACCTGGCGGTCACATGATCGCCGGGCCGGGAGACAGAAGGAGAATGCGCAAGACGCCGGTCAGGTAAGCAGGTCCTCCCACAGTGCAGGCCCCCGGCTCGGTGTTCACGTGACCGCCGGGGGTCAGGTAACACCGGCGGTCACATGATCGCCGGCCGGAATCTATGCATTGCATAGCGCTAATTGAGCGCTATGTAATGTGTAAAGGAGAAGGCAGAAAGGGTTAAAAACCCTTTCTGCCTTCTCCTCGGGGTCCTCGATGAGGACCAGTGCAGGAGTGAATCTGCACCCGATGTCTCTGACGATCGGGTGCAGATGCACTCCTGCACTGCAGTGTCGGGCCTGCCCCAACATCGGAGCTGTGGTGGGAAATTATGATGTCGGGGCAGGCTCGACATTGGATTGGAAAGGGTTAAAAGTGCACACTGGCTCTAGAAACTTCTGTCATCAAGGCAAGAAGATAGAATCCACATTACCAGTAGTTCGTCCATGCTGGTCTGACATTTTTCTAGATTGATCCTTTTGATGGCCACTTTCTCCTTCTTGGGGGTGCAGTACGCGGCTTGGACCACAGCGGTCGCCCCGCTACCTGCAGGCAGAAAACAGGACAAAGTGTTACAATGTTACTAAATCACAGAGACCGCAGCAACAGCAAACATACATGCAGCATAGAAAAGGTATAAAGCAAAGCAGCGGGGAGAACCGGCCATCCGGGGAGAAGACTGCTGGTGGGTATATACGACCTCCACCGGATACACCGCTGATAAAAGAAGGTAATAACGGATGGGACCGATCAGTCGGGCATCTGGCCAACGTCCCGGTAATGCCCACGAAGCAGAGGGGCAACGCTCGTGCCCAATACACGGAAAGCAATCCTTCAGATGGGATGAATACCGACAGGCCCAATAAGTAGACGTGACCACCAGTAGATCGAGTGGTAAGCGATACCGGAGACGCGCGGGGTCAGTGCGAAATCCGTGTTATTGCCCAGGATACGGCGCAGCTTAATCTGTGCGAGGGACGTTCAGCTCAGATCCTCAAGATTCTGAAGACGAGGAAAACATCTTAGCTTCACCTGAAATGGTTACAAGTCTCTGAAAGTTGTTACATTTATTGCGCCCGCTTACGTCGCCAGAGAAACCTCTGCCAGGTCTGACAGCTAAGAAGTACGAAGCGAGAAAAGGGCCGGCTCCGCTCTGTCGCCAAGGACGTGCGAGGCCAGCATGCCACTCCAGGTTCTGCCTACTTCATAGTCCGCATGGTAAGAGTAGTTTTCATTAGCCAGACCTCACCCAGTCTCCCCAGTAGTCGCAGCAAAAATCCTTAAAGGGCTTATCCCAAAATGTCCCAAAGTTATCCTTCATCTACAGGACAGGGAATAACCGCCGAACATGAGAACGGGGTCCCCGGGTCCCCCCGTCACTGTAAGGTCGCTTCTCTTACCCACAATGACATCAGACGAGATGGATCCAGTGGCCACACATGTACGACCGCCATTCACTGCAATGGGGCTAATGGATACTCTTAAGCCCCTCTATGGATCCTGCCATCACCACGTCCTCAGGCAGAGAGTTCCACAGTCTCACTGCTCTTACAGTAAAGAACCCCCTTCTGAACGCCCACCTCTCTGCTTTTCCCGGATGATTCAGGCATTTAGGGACATTTTGACTGAATGGTTAGTAAACGAACTAATCTATATGTGTGTTAGGGCTGTCTGACACGATTGTATGGTAATTACATATTACGCACGCAGGTTTTGCTGTACCAATATCGCATAGGCAGCCATGTTGTCGTTCACACAAATTGTGTAAATTACACACGCAAGAAAAGAAAACTGCAGCCTGTTCTTCTATCTCGGTGCATATTACGCACGTTTACACATCGAGAGAGTACATTGCGATGGGCGGCCCGCGGCCTGCATGTGGCGATGTGCCACGCACGTATGTGAATATAGCTCCTCCCCCTAATATGGAAACGTCCTTGTTACTGCAGAAGCTCTGTAGCCAATCACAGAGTAGACTGCAGAGAAGCTGGAAGGGAGACCCCCTAGTGGCAGCCACTTCAAATAGGATTATGGCCCTCTGCACACAGGCGGAAATTCCGCGGCGGGATTTCCCGCAGGGTTTACGCCTGTGGCCGCTGCCTTAGGATTGCATTACAAAACGCAATCCTATGCAGACGGCCGCGATTTGTGCGCGTGAAAACACACACGGAAAACAAATTGTGGCATGCTCTATTTGTGTGCGGGGCTCGCAGAGGCCCGGCACAGAAATGTCACTCCTGGCACGCCAGCTGGGCTCTGAGCAGCGGACCCCTAGGAGGAGGAGAACCACCGGCAGCGGACCCCTAGGAGGAGGAGAACCACCGGCAGCGGACCCCTAGGAGGAGGAGAACCACCGGCAGCGGACCCCTAGGAGGAGGAGAACCACCGGCAGCGGACCCCTAGGAGGAGGAGAACCACCGGCAGCGGACCCCTAGGAGGAGGAGAACCACCGGCAGCGGACCCCTAGGAGGAGGAGAACCACCGGCAGCGGACCCCTAGGAGGAGGAGAACCACAGGCAGCGGACCCCTAGAGGAGGAGAACCACCGGCAGCGGACCCCTAGAGGAGGAGAACCACCGGCAGCGGACCCCTAGGAGGAGGAGAACCACCGGCAGCGGACCCCTAGGAGGAGGAGAACCACCGGCAGCGGACCCCTAGGAGGAGGAGAACCACCGGCAGCGGACCCCTAGGAGGAGGAGAACCACCGGCAGCGGACCCCTAGGAGGAGGAGAACCACCGGCAGCGGACCCCTAGAGGAGGAGAACCACAGGCAGCGGACCCCTAGAGGAGGAGAACCACAGGCAGCGGACCCCTAGAGGAGGAGAACCACAGGCAGCGGACCCCTAGAGGAGGAGAACCACAGGCAGCGGACCCCTAGAGGAGAACCAGAGGCAGCGGACCCCTAGAGGAGAACCACAGGCAGCGGACCCCTAGAGGAGAACCACAGGCAGCGGACCCCTAGAGGAGAACTACAGGCAGCGGACGCCGTCTCCCTCCGGTCCCGGGAGGGGCCCTTTACAAAGTAAGCAGACAAGCCCATTTCAGATTAATAGATCAGAATCCGCAGTTAACGATGCAAGCAGCGTGTAAATGTGCGCAGCACAGCCTATAGAGGTCCGAGGAGCGCTGCTCTGGAGGCCGCGCCGGCCAGTAAGGGGTTCATGTATAATGCTGGACAATATCCCAAGGTGCCTTACAGAAACCGTGCCGGATGTGGCAGCGCCCCAGGTTGGCGAACGTGAGCTCCTCTGTCCGGCACAGAGCCGCTTTATAGCTGCGAGGCGTCTAACAGAGCCGTCCTGTCTTGTGGTTACATTCCATGTTCCTCCTGAACACGCCTGGGACGTGTAAGCGCTGACTAAGGACATGCACATCTGTCACGTCTGGATGAAGGTAATGCGGATTCTGTCCTTTGTTTCCACTTGAAGGAATTCATTGATTATCGTCCAGCAGGATAAATTAGGGGTTCATATCCGATGTCCGGCAGGAATCACACCCGGGGCCCCGTAGGAGGGACCGGGGCCAACAACCTCAACAATCCCCCATCTACCTGAAATCCACCCCCCCCCCCCCCCCCCGGACTCGGATCGGAGTATCAATACGCTGGTTGATCTATAGACGGATCACAGGGGTCACAGTTAGCTGATTAATGCAACTGAAGTGCCTAACGAGCGGCTTCTGCATAAAGTGTCCTCATGAGGAGGTCAACTCGTTATCACATGCCAGACGACCACAGATAGAGCAGAGCCAACCCCAGTCCTGCTTACTGCAAACACACCAACTTATGAAAGACCTTCATGAGCTCTGTAAGTAAAGCTGCAATACCCAACATTGCCCACAGACAAGAGTGGCGCTGCTTCAGGAAGCAACAAAGGTTTGGCACGTCAGGTGAGCCCCACTACTGGCAGCTCCTGCGGATAGTGACAGGATCCACAACGATCTAATGAGTATGATGGAAGTCTGACAACATTTGAGGACACCAGAAACGCACATAGACTACCCTACCAAACATAACCGGACCCCGGAGCAAGAATCAAAAGGTAGTATTCATTTCCATATGTTAATACTTAGTGGGGCTCCTTTGGCCCCAATGACATTGGATACTCCCCGTGGTGTACATTATACTAGTGTCTGATACACTTCAGCTGGTATTTCCCTCTATACATCCTGCAAATGACTGATGTGTTCTTTCAAAGAAGAAGCAACGGCCTGTTTACAATGGTGCCAGCTGAGCAATGGAAGAACGTTCTATAGAGTGAGGAGTCCCACTCAGATGGGCAGACGTGTGGAGGAGCCGGGGAACTCCTTCTGCCCGATTGTGTTGTGCCAAGAGTCAATTACAGCAAAGGTTGTTATGGCGCAGGGATATTTTACATGGCATGGTCTCAGCCCATTGGTTGTAGTAATATGGACCATGACCACGGAGGTGACCGCTGACCTTCTAGACAATAATGTGCTGCAGACAATGTGGTAATACTCTGGGAACGGTCGGCCATACTTCCAACAAGACAACGCGCCTCGTCACACATCTAACGGTGTTCTATGTTGGTTTGAGGATATAGATATTCTACGATTGGACCGGCTGCACAGAGTCCGACCTGAACCTACTGAACATCTCTGGAACAAACTGCAACATCGGGTCAGGAAATATGAACGGAGTCCATCTTTGGGAGAACTCGCCAGATATTTGCAGGATGAATGGAGGGAACCAATTTGAATTCCTAGTTGCTTATTTAAAGGAGATGTCCCGAGGCAGCAAGTGGGTCTATACACTTCTGTATGGCCATAATAATGCACTTTGTAATGTACATTGTGCATTAATTATGAGCCATACAGAAGTTATAAAAAGTTTTATACTTACCTGCTCCGTTGCTGGCGTCCTCGTCTCCATGGTGCCGACTAATTTTCGCCCTCCGATGGCCAAATTAGCCGCGCTTGCGCAGTCCGGGTCTTCTCCTCTTCTCTATGGGGCTCCGTGTAGCTCCGCCCCGTCACGTGCCGATTCCAGCCAATCAGGAGGCTGGAATCGGCAATGGACTGCACAGAAGCCCTGCGGTCCATGAAGACAGAGGATCCCGGCGGCCATCTTCAGCAGGTGAGTATGAAGACGCCGGACCGCCGGGATTCAGGTAAGCGCTGTGCGGGTGGTTTTTTTAACCCCTGCATCGGGGTTGTCTCGCGCCGAACGGGGGGGGGGGGGGGTTTAAAAAAAAAAAACCCGTTTCGGCGCGGGACATCTCCTTTAAATGTTAGTCGATGCAGGTCAGTGTGATTCTTGCTGAGTGTAAAGCATTTGTGACCATTCAAGCCCAGTTGCATCAGTCCCAAATATGATCATTTATGGAGGCAAAGTGGTAGGAACATACATAGTAGTCAGCAGGTCACCTACTCAGGATTTAGGATATGAAATCACCACTTTGCTGATTGGACCAACACTCTGTGTACTTCTCCAAAATAAAAAAATAAATCAAGAGCGCCCCCCCCCCCCACTGATCGGTCCCTTTAACACAATAATTTCTCAGTACAGTGTCTTGGTGGTACAGAGGAGCCATCTGGCATCAATTAAGTCATCGAAGTTTATACTCCATGCGACTAAACTATAATCACAAGCAGAACGCCGCTTCTCATCTTTGACACCCGGCCGCCGGCAGCAGCTGTGAACTTATTCTTAGCGGCAGTAAATGAGAACAAAGCTGGTAAAAACTCTCAGAAGGTCTCCGACCAGCGAGGTCCTCGTACTGGACAACAACACATGACTGCGGAGAGAAGCAGAAATGAAATCCATCAGCAAACGGACTTCTCCAGCCAGCCAACTAACTGCACTCCCAGAAGACGGGGGATCGGGGCACCGAGTCCAATCCCCAACCGCCGGCCCGATTGCGGACACCGCGTCCAATCCCCAACCGCCGGCCCGATTGCGGACACCGCGTCCAATCCCCAACCGCCGGCCCGATTGCGGACACCGCGTCCAATCCCCAACCGCCGGCCCGATTGCGGACACCGCGTCCAATCCCCAACCGCCGGCCCGATTGCGGACACAGTCCAATCCCCAACCGCCGGCCCGATTGCGGACACCGCGTCCAGTCCCCAACCGCCGGCCCGATTGCGGACACCGCGTCCAGTCCCCAACCGCCCGCCCAATTGAGGACACAGTCCAATCCCCAACCGCCCGCCCAATTGAGGACACAGTCCAATCCCCAACCGCCCGCCCGATTGAGGACACAGTCCAATCCCCAACCGCCCGCCCGATTGAGGACACCAACAAATTATAAAATAAAAGCACACAACAGATGGTGGTTCTAGTTGAGATGCAAAGTCACTTAAGATCACCTCAATCACCCGATCGCTTATAGGTGCCTAGTGGCCCATACATAACCCTCACAGGCAGGTCAGACTAATTACAATCGTGGACCGGCGCCCCTGACGAGTACGATCGGTGAGAGGTTCTACTACTACGTAGCATTATATTAAATGACAGAATACAACCGCCGGCGATTGATGACGTGACACGGCGCAAAGGAAACGTGGCGCACAAGAAGATCATCGGACGACCTGTTGGCATCTGCAGCCCGACGGATCGCCCCGTGTAGAAGCCCCCTAAGTGATGGCATACCGCCGTGGGTGCCATCATGTTCTGCGTGAAGACTCCTTTAAGAGCTCGGATTCCCATTAGATGCACGCCGGCTCATTAATCGGGGCAGTAAATATTTGCGGCGCTGCGATCCTGCGCAGATTGTCGCCGCTTCGCTGGAAGCTCCAGTGCAATTATTTCTATTGTGCCGGATTGTAAATTCCTGGAAGCGGACGCCGTTTGGGAAATTTTCGCTGAGCGCGGCTGAAACCCAGATAAACAACATGATGCTCTTCGGCCTCATGAATCAATGATTACTACACGGAAGAAACCAGCTGCGGCGGGGCCACAACACAGTCCGGGGGCCGGAGGGGTCTCACTGTGTCCCCGAAAAGGACCAACTCCCTCAGAGGAGCAACAAGCCCTTTATTACCAAACACAGGAACGGGTCACCTACAGACCAGACGGAGAAACCTCCTCTGACCTGTTTATTAGGGACCGCAGATTGTTTAATTCCATCGTCTGAACAGGACTATGGGGGCAGCACAGTAGGCTGGAGAGAGTTGTGCAGGGAGGGGGAGGAGGTGAACTGCGACCATCACCTATTGTGACAGCTGAGAAGTTTCCTCTACAGTACAAAAAGTGTCATACTATAATTAGGCATAGGCCGTGTTAACGTGGGCGAGTGCAACATCAGTCCAAGAAACTTGGAGTAACATCACACTTGTTAGGTCGCCTGCACACGGCACGTCCAGAATCCCGCTGTGAAATCCCGCACAGGTATCCCGGCTGTGACCATAGCTGTGACCCTGCGTACCTGTTGTCTTCTTTTATCTGTACTGCGGATGGTCCGGCCGCTGCGCCGCCGCACATGTGAAGTACAGATTTTGCGGACCTTTCCCACACGGACGGCTTCCTTTGAAGTAAATAGAAGCCATCCGATCCGCAGCCGTCCGCTATTCGATTGCCGACGGGCCCGGATTCCGTGGGAAAGAAGAGAAGAGTTTTTCTCTTTTTAATCTCTGCTGCACATGTGCGGCGGTGCACTGACCGGCCCTTCCGCACACATCCGAGGACCTGGACAGCTAAGCACTGTCCTCGGCCGTGGGCAGGGTTGGATTCTGCTGTGGGCTCCTGCATGTGGAATCCTGACGCCGCCCGTTGACATGAGGCCCAAGTTAAAAGCCCGAAAAGAAATTTCAACCCAAGAACGCAACAGGATTTTAACCAAAGGGATTTTTTTCAGAGACCACATGAAGGACGGCGGCGCTGCAGCACAGAAAGCAAATTATGGTTTGAAATTGGAAGCAAGCTATTCCTATAGAGGTCTCAACGTTTGTAGATTACTTTCAAACCCTCTGATTCTACGTATATAACCAGTGATGGAACTGACTGCAGTAAACCCTTTAGGGCAGGACTTGGACAGTTTTGCTCTTCAGGACAGAGCACACTGCTATCATAATGGCAGGAAAAGGCAATTAACCAAAGACAGACAGACAATTATAACCCATAGACATGTAGGTCTGTGCTACAGAGAAATTACCAAGAAAGCCAAGGTGGCAGTCAGTACAGTTCAAAAGTCACTTGGAAACTGGAGGGAACTGACAAGAAGAGGTCCGGCAGACCAAAGGCCAATACAAAATCTGATGGCAAGTTTTTTAGCATCAACTGTGTGTGATCGGCGCCTCACAGCTTAAAATCTTCGACCACAGCCTAATGCAGCAAAGCAAAGAAGTTTCCATTCCAACTGCAAAGAGAAGACGTCTATCTAGAGGATCAGTATGAAAGCCACTAAGATAGCAAGATAAAAAAAAAGACTTGCCTGGGCCGAGCGGCACCCCCGGTGGACTAGTAAAGAGCGGAAGGTCTTATGGACGGATGAATCAAAATCAGTGCATCACGCAGGGATTGTTTACACCGTCGAGTGGGTGAAAGGATGGTTCTCAAGTGTGGGACATCAATGGCCAAACACGGAGGAGGAAGCATAGTCTGCGGCTCTTTTGCTGAATCAAGAGTTTGCAACTTGCACAGAGTGACGGGCACACTGGACAAAAAGGGCTACCATAGCATTTTGATATGCCATGCAATACCCACTGGTGTGCGCCTAGGTGGTCGGGGTTCATATTACAGCAAGACAATGAACCAGAGGATACTTCTAGGTTATGACAAAACTACTTAAGACAACAAGAAGAAGCCAGTAGACTTCAAAGAAAGCAAAGCCCTGTACAGTCTGCAGACATAACCCCATTGAGCTTGTTTGGGATGAACTGGACAGAAGGGTGAAAGCAGAGCGACCTACAAGTGCAGCACATTTGTGGGAACTTCTGTAACAATATCTGAATGCAATTGTAGAAAGAATGTCTTAATGGTGTAAAGCTGTTATATCAGCCGGAGGGGCACAAATCTAGATTTAAGGTGGTGAAACAGAGTTAACCCATTGTTTTTATTCTTCTTATCTTGTTTATTTGTTCTCCGCTTTCATTTCAAAGTACATTTGAGACTTTAAACTGTGAATATCAATAAAAACTGAAAAAATTGGTGTTCTAAAACTTTTGACCAATAGTGTAGATCATGAAATATTAAAATTGTGAGAGAAAAAAAAAAAAACACGATGAATTCTAAATCGGCGATTTACTGATGGCATCCTCATAAAAGGGCAGCGCCAACAGGCAAATAGTTAACGAATTCACCACCATTGTAAGTCAAAAGCTTATCTGCAAAATAAATGTAACCTTCCTGCAGTACCCACCTTATCTACATGAAGGGCCAGGGAATATTTACAAGGTGCACATCCTGTTTAACCTGTTCATCCGATGTAGGAGCCTCCCGATGCTCGCGAGGGGACCCAACGGGACCGTGACCGATGCTCGCGAGGGGACCCAACGGGACCGTGACCGATGCTCGCGAGGGGACCCAACGGGACCGTGACCGATGCTCGCGAGGGGACCCAACGGGACCGTGACCGATGCTCGCGAGGGGACCCAACGGGACCGTGACCGATGCTCGCGAGGGGACCCAACGGGACCGTGACCGATGCTCGCGAGGGGACCCAACGGGACCGTGACCGATGCTCGCGAGGGGACCCAACGGGACCGTGACCGATGCTCGCGAGGGGACCCAACGGGACCGTGACCGATGCTCGCGAGGGGACCCAACGGGACCGTGACCGATGCTCGAGAGGTGACCTAACGGGACCGTGACCGATGCTCGAGAGGTGACCTAACGGGACCGTGACCGATGCTCGAGAGGTGATCTAACGGGACCATGACCGATGCTTGAGAGGTGATCTAACAGGACCATGACCGATGCTTGAGAGGTGATCTAACAGGACCATGACCGATGCTTGAGAGGTGATCTAACAGGACCATAACCGGCAACAACAAGAATCATCTCGGTTCCCTCACTTTTTGTAATCTACAGAATGATTAAATATCAGCAAATAGAAGACAAATGAAACCCTACGACTTCTCCGCCTCCTACAGACGACCGCTGGATGTTAAACATCCTCAATTATTAACTGCCTTGAGGACTAACGAAGAAACACTGCAGGACCGCTGGATGACATTACAGAGACGTGCGGCTTCAGACGCTCCGGTGAGATCGCTGTCAGGATGAGGATTTATTGCATCAATGAGAGCAGCAACTGCAGTGCATCCCGATCAGCGACCGGAAGACACGTCTCACGGAGAGCGATGCAGAAGGGTACTGACGAAGAGGGGGCAAACCTCACACTATCCTACCAAAAGGATTGCCCCCCCCCCCCCCCCCATCAGTAGAACTAATGCATTTGACATGTCCTAAACCATGATGCATAAGATGTAGACCCTTGGAGGTGTCAGTCATAGTTCGCGATGGGAACTGCGCTCTACAGGTCATGTGACTGTGCACACGTCATTTATCACAGCGGCGCAAGGAGCGTCATCATTGTACAGTTGAGCGATGGAAGAACGCTCCATGGAGCGACGAATCACACTACTCCATCTTCACGTCAGATGGATGTACCGGTTGTGTTTGGGATCCTGGGTAACACCTTCTACCTGAGAGTGGTGTGCCAACAGTTATGTACGGCGGAGGGTCTGTTATTGTCTGGGGATGAGTTACGTTGATTTGAGGATTTGGATGTCCCACGGTCGGACTGCCTGCACAGAGTCCGGACCTAAACGCGGTACTGGTGTATTATGTCGCCACCGGAAGTTAAGCGTGGGAGTATAATACAGCAGTGTTGACATGTGGTGACGCCCCCACCTTCTCATTGGCTGTCACCACTGCAGTCCTATGTCAGGCTCTGTAACCTCTGAAGTGCCGTCCGGACCCTCAGCACTGTCAGTGGTCTGTGCTCTGGCATTGCCGCTTACAATGTGAACGACGCTGCACCGCATGCTTGACAGTTGCCTGTGACTGTAGCATGGAGGGATAGAGCGCCGACCCCTTCAGGATCACAGCAGGGAGCATAGTCGTTTACGTTTACTCTCCTCCCCTGCCTCATCTCCCTTCAGCAGCTACCATGGCCACCCATGCTCTTAGGCAGATGGGGAGTGGCGTAGCGGTCAGTGCATGCATGTGCGCGCTACAGCACCGGGGGATGACGGTGTGTCCGGTGGTGCAGGGATTTCCAATGGGGAGTTAGGCTTGGCAGCAGTAGCAGCAGACTCCTCAGGGTGTCCCATCTTCCGCGGCCCAAGTATGTTGCCAGGTGGCTGGCAGCAGCAGCACACTACTCAACCAGCCTACGTACCTTGAAAGCCAATCGGGAGTTAGGGGTTTCCCTATATGTCAGGGCTGTCAAACCCCTAGTTTCCAGTGACGTCAAGATACATCAGTCCCCCTGAACCTACTGAACATCTCTGGAACAAACTGGAACATCGGGTCAGGAAGTATGAACAGTGTTCATCTTGTTTGAGAAAACTCTCCAGATGTTTACAGGATGAATGGAGGGAAATACCAGCTGTGAATCGGACATTAGTAGGAAGTATGGCATGGAGAATACCCAATGTCATTAGGGCCGAAGGAGGCCTCACAAAGTAGTAACAGATGGACATAAATACCACTTTTGATTCTTGCTGAGGGGTCCAATAACTTTTGGTAGGATTATGGACATTTGCAGTCAGGGTAAATACAAACCTTGTGGCCCCCTAACTGCTCTCTTCTGTTCTTCTATGGAACCAATGCAAACCCAGAAAAATGCCGCCCGCCCCCCAGGATCACTGCTTTATCCCATCTATCCCCAAGCCTCACAGTGGTTTTTATTGTAGACCTACTACGGGACTTGAACATGCGATCGCTTGGACAATCTAACACAACACTTACTGCACTTTTAATTATGGTCAACAACACTACATGGTGGCCAGATGGCTTCACTGGGTGCCATGCCACCACAGCAATCCACTGGCACCGATTGCATTGCCATCTCCAAACACAGCCGCTGAGAATGTGGCAGAGGTCTTACAGTGGCAGCATTTGCCAGGTACGGCGCAGACTCTACTCCAGAGCCCGCTTCATGCCTACCCCGCTCCCGAAGACATACAGGTACAGGCATAAAACGCGATTCTAGGCATTTAACCCCTTGTATCCTCAGGATAGGTCATCAATAGTTGATCCGCGGAGTTCTGCTGCTCAGGACCCCCTGTGGTTAGCGGATCTCGGCCCCCACAGTTAGTGCAGTAGGCCCAGATGTACGCATTGGCATAGGAGTTGGAGGTGCAATTGTAGGTATAGCCGCCATTGATTTCAAGGGGAGTGAAAGCCTCCTGTTACATTTCCAGCTCCAACCCCAATGTGGATGTCAAAATCCAGCATGGAGTACGGTGGGCCGAGATCACCTGATCACCAGGGGTCCCGAGCGGTGGACATTCTAAACCAACCATTGATGATGTATCCTCCGGATAGGCCATCCACACTGCAGGGGGTTAAATGTCCGAAATATTCCTAGAAGTGGTAAAAAAAAAAAAAGTGCATAAAATTGCTGTTTGTTCCATCCCTTTTCCAGATTCATCAGTAAGGAGCCGCGTTCTGTAGGCGCGCCCATCATAATACACGGTGAAGGGAGGACCGGCGCCCCGTATGTGAGGGCTGATACCAACAGGCTCACGGAGGGAGCTGAAGACCAACGGCCACTACAGGTAGGTGCTGCCGGCTTTCCACTGGGGACACGGAAGGAAGAAGGATCAAAATAAGGCTTGCTGAGGCCCAGAACAGTATTACGACCCGCAGCGACGGGTATTGCATCACCATTACTGGCGAAGGCTTTATGGAGAGTCAAAGAGGTACAGAGCACGGAAAAGACCTCAGTGAGATCTATGTGCAGGCTCGCCCTCGTCAGGGTGTACTCACCGCGATGGACACAACTCACACGGGAATACGAACCCCATTCACTGGAACGGATTCATTCCCATTGGACCGATAGTCCAAGTCAGACAAAGGGCCGCAGGTCCGACTTCAGTGCGGTCCATTATTATCTATCGCAGTGTTTAGAACACAAGACCCCCGACCGCAATCAGAGCGAGCCGCTGGGGATGGTAACACAATGTAACGCGGTTAGACAAGGTACTATGAGAATCCCACAGGGAAGGAAGTGCAGAGAAGTGCGCAATAAAAACGTGAAAGACAGGACAATTGGTCGGCTTTCACCGAATCGCCCTCCTGTACACACGGCCGGCGGGGGGCCACGGAGAAAGAAAAGAAGTCCTCCTCTATACTGGGAAAAAGGTGTGCCCATGCGTGCGAGGGCAGCGTTTGCCAAGAGAGCACCCTTTTAGCATATGGTACGTGCATCGGGGTCTGGGGACACGGCGAGGATCGGGAAATACCGCCAACGTAAAAGGGTCCGAAGTGTTAAACGTTTTATCCTGCGAACTGACAAATTGCCGTGAAGGGAAAAAAAAAAAAAAGGCGCCCTGACCGCTACATGTGAATGCACTCTCTTGAGCCAATGGCACGGAGGACTTGTGTCCCATACGATGAGGGTCAACGACACACCTGCCATGTGAGAGGCTCAGAAATACTCGCATCGGACCCCACAAAGAATAGGACATGCGATCAGGTTTTTTCCACGTGGCCATTAACCCTTTCCAATCCACTGTCTGCCGTTTTCCTACATTCTGATTGTACAGCTCTCATGTCAGAAGACATCCAACAGGGTATTCTTACCATCTATTGGCTTTAGCCAGCAGATGGCACCATTGTAGAACAGCAAAAAGACGGAATCCAAAATTGGATTGGAAAGGGTTAAAGGGGGTTGTTTAGCTGAAAACAGTTGACGGTCTAGCCTCAGACTAGGTCAGTAGTCAATCAGCAGTGGTTCACCGTCCAGGAGGCTCACCGATCAGCTGTTCGCAGGGCTAGTGCACTCACGCATAGAGAGTTGATTTCTGTAGGAAGCAGACAGCTCCGTTTCTACTCTAGTGGCCAGGCTTGCTATAACATTGTTCCCATTGAAGTGTATTGCATCTTTAATACCTGTAATACCCATCCTGTCCACTGCAGTGGGAATGGAGCTGTCTGCTTCCTGCACACCTCAACTTTGTGCACCAAGATACCCGCTGGGTAGTGAACAGCAGATCAGCAGGCATCTGATAGGCAGACCTTCACAGATTTACTATCCTGAGGCTAGGCAATCAATAAGGGTACACTGAAAGTAGCAGAATTGGTGTAATATCCACCCCAGGATAGGTCATCCCTAGCCGATCAGTCACTTCTGACCCCAGTGATCAGCTTTTTCCGCGTTGCTGTCAATGTAGAAGGAGACGGAAGCTGACGGCTCCATCCCCACTGCTGTGGTCATGGCTGGTATTGCTATAAATTCAATGGGAGCTGCGCCTAGAATACCAAGCCAGGCTACTGCACTACGGACAGCTGGATCAATATCATCTGGCCAGCAGGCGTCGGGCTCCCCGCTCCCCGCCCCCCGGGCAGCCCGCCGCCAGCAGGCGTCAGGCTCCCCGCCCCCCGGGCAGCCCGCCGCCAGCAGCCGTCAGGCTCCCCGCCCCCCGGGCAGCCCGCCGCCAGCAGCCATCTTCTTCATTTATTTCCCTCCATTCATCCTGCAAATATTTAGCAAATTCTCCCAAAGAAGACGGACACTTCATATTATTTGGCCTGACATTTCAGTTCATCCCAGAGATGTTCGTAGGTTCAGGTCGGACTCTGTGCAGCCGCTCCAATCGTGGGACATCCATATCCTCAAACCAACATAGAACAGTGTTGGATCTGTGACGAGGCGCGTTGTCTTGTTGGAAGTATGGCCGACCATTCCCAGAGTATTGCCACATTGTCTAGAATATCAGGGTTCACCTCCGTGTTCATGGTCCTTGTCACTACAACCAACGGACTGAGGCCATGCCACGTAACACATCCCCGACCATAACAGACCCTCCGCCGTATATAACTGTTGGCACAACCCACTCAGGTAGAAGGTGTCCCCCAGGATCCTCCACACCCAGGAACGTCCAGCTGATTTGTTGGTAGAGTAGTGCGATTCGTCACTCCATAGAACGTTCTTCCGTAGCTCACCTGTCCAATGGCGACGCTCCGTGTACAGTTATAGATGGCCGATGGATTGTGCTTCATGATGGGCGGCTTGTGTGCAGCGACATAACCCGTATATCCAATAGTGTGCAACTCCAGGCACAGACTACGGCTGACACCTCCGAGTATCTGCATCTTATGTAGCATGAATTAGTAGAATGGATCATGTCTTATTAGTATGTCACATGTCCTGATAGGGGGTGCAAATACTTTTGGTACAATAATATATATATATATCTTGAGGACAAAAGTCAGTAAAGTACAAGTCCAGCTGAGGTGTTTCCCTCCATGGCATCCCAACGGTTAAGCCTGCGTGGTGCCGCTCCGAGGGGACCATGATAAAGTCGGACCCAAGTGAAAAGCCTGAATTCATATAGGGAGAGGACGCTCCGCCCAGCAGCGCAGCGAGGAAATTCCTGAGATTCCCAGCGTCCAAAGTGGATTGAATTCTGAGACTTATTGATATTCTGCTGAGATCTCGGTGTCATGGGAGCCGCGCTGGACTCCTGCCAGGGGATTCGGAGAGAACAAGGACCATTGAGAGGTGCGCGGCCCCCCGCCCGCAGGTCAGCGGCACTAAGCACCGCTGGTCTCCGTCACAAGTGCCGCATTCTCTGCTAATCCGAAGAATCGCTTATAGGAATCCAACCTCATAACGCGATCCGATGATCGGAGGGATTAATAATCCGGCGGTCATAGAGGAGTTACCTGCGCTACGGCGCTCTGCGGCCAACTCATCGCCAACACGGCTGACTGTCTACAGGAAACTCCGTGCAGGCGTTATGGGCAAAAAATGGACAATATGTACCGGAGGCGATGAGCATCTGGTGATGCAAGAGTGCGCGGGAGCGCAGAACTAGGAGACCAATGACTTCCATGCTTTCATTCCCATTTGCAATGTTTTCACTGACGCCGTGTTGTGAGATTTGAAAAATCGCAGCATGTCCGTGTTTTCTGCGATTTGCCTTTTCTTTCGGACGGCTTTCATGTTTCCCTATGAAACCCCTTGTTTATGGCAGCACAATGCATGAACTTCCATGTGATGCCTTTTTAACATGAGAAAGTCCTAATATTGTTCTTGCAAGAAAAATCGCTGCAAAAAACTCCGAGAAAAAAACGCAGGCGGCAGCGATGTTTTTGCTTAAAAAAAAAAAAGCAGCACAGACACTCAGACATGTAATAAGCAAAGTTGTGATTTTGCCGCGATGGCCGGCATGAAGCAGCCCTACAGTGCGGTTACGGCTCCTGTACCGTCGGCGAGGCTTCTTTTTGAGGGCGCCCACCCACTGGCGTTTTTTTTTCACTGCGAAATTCGCAGGTTTTTTTTTTCTGCAGGGGGTCTATGGGACTTGTAATGTAAAAATCGCGATTTACCACGATATCGCGATTTTGCGCAATCGCGATTTTAGCTTTGCATGTCCCATAGCCCAAAGACCCCTGCAGAAAAAAAAAAACGCTGCGAATTTCGCAGTAAAAAAACGCTAGTGGGTGGGCACCCTGAGGATAATCTCGCATCGCTGACACCCACGATTTTATCGCGTGAAAGGTGACAGGCGTTTCTAACGCTAAAAACAAGTTTTTGATGCGATAAAAAAGGAGACTTCATCGGGCAACACGGGACATTAAAAAAAGCTAAATGCAGGAAGATATCACATGCCGCAATTTTGTTTTTAACTCCACATGGTATGAGCGGTGATCAGAGAGGTGCTTATTCTTAAACACACACATCTTAGACTTGATTCACCCCACTGCCATCAATGTGGAGTATATCTAAAAACCTCCTTAACCCCTGCAAGGTGGTAAGGACTTGGCTGCAGAATAGGCCTTAAATTGTGGTCCCACAAAAAGGTGGCACTTGTCCCGAAACATTAGGAGCGTAGTCAGGAACAGAGTCAAGGTTCATCAGCAACTGGGCGGTCGGGATGTGACAGATGGTGAAAAGACAGGAGCGTAGTCAGGAAGGGCACCGAGGGAGCACAGAGAACGAGGACCATCAAAAAGGAAGGCATGGTAGGACCAAACTCCATTAAACAGTCTGACAGTCCTGATGAGCTCTTTTGGCAACAGCTGCCTTAGCATTGGCCAATTTATACAATACCCAAGGTCTGACTATTGTCCCCCAAAACCAGCAGCTGTGTGGTTGGATGTCTTCAGCGGTGGCCGATGGGCCAAATACAACCAATCATGGGCCACTTTGTGCAAGTCCGGGCTGCTTTGTTTGAGGTCTCCCCGATCTGACACGTTAAGGGCTGGATTGTACATGCATGATCTTACAGACGATAGATCGACTTCCTTCTAGTGACGATAATGTCATGAGGATGGACTGGTCATTCTGCCGTCATCTCCCATGTATGATAACAAAGTCATAACTGATAGAATGTTTTGTTTCCCAGTCCGCAGCATCGGCGACCACATGATGTTAGAAAATAGTATATCATGGAGTTACCCAACAATGAAGACACCGTGCCCTAATCTATATACAGATAACACAAGAACCATCAGTCCCAATAGGCCATAAGCACAGCTCACCTCCTCCACCTTCCTGCACAGAGCATGCTCGTGACACTTTCCCATTAAAGGAGATGTCCCGAGGCAGCAAGTGGGTCTATACACTTCTGTATGGCCATAATAATGCACTTTGTAATATACATTGTGCATTAATTATGAGCCATACAGAAGTTATAAAAAGTTTTATACTTACCTGCTCCGTTGCTGGCGTCCTCGTCTCCATGGTGCCGACTAATTTTCGCCCTCCGATGGCCAAATTAGCCGCGCTTGCGCAGTCCGGGTCTTCTCCTCTTTTCTATGGGGCTCCGTGTAGCTCCGTGTAGCTCCGCCCCGTCACGTGCCGATTCCAGCCAATCAGGAGGCTGGAATCGGCAATGGACCGCACAGAAGCCCTGCGGTCCATGAAGACAGAGGATCCCGGCGGCCATCTTCAGCAGGTGAGTATGAAGACGCCGGACCGCTGGGATTCAGGTAAGCGCTGTGCGGGTGGTTTTTTTAACCCCTGCATCGGGGTTGTCTCGCGCCGAACGGGGGGGGGGGTTTAAAAAAAAAAAAACCCGTTTCGGCGCGGGACATCTCCTTTAAAGTCTACAGGTACACTATTGGTCAAAAGTTTTAGAACACATCAATCTCAGTTTTTATTGATATTTACAGTTTAATGTCTCAAATGTACTTTGAAATGAAAGCAGAGAACAAGTAAACAAGATAAGAAGAATAAAAACAATGGGTTAACTCTGTTTCACCACCTTAAATCTAGATTTGTGCCTCTTCGGTCGCCCCTCCGGCTGATATAACAGCTTTACACCATGGAGAGATTCTTTCTACAATTACATTCAGATATTGTTCAGAAATGTATCCCAACATCGCAGAGGTTCCCACAAATCTGCTGCACTTGTAGGTGGTTTTGCTTTCACCCTTCTGTCCAGTTCATCCCAAACAAGCTCACTGGGGTTATGTCTGCAGACTGTGCAGGCCATTCCATTCTTTTAAGTCTACTGGCTTCTTCTTGTCTTCTTCCGTAGGTCTGATATAACCTAGAAGTGGGTTTTGGATCATTGTCTTGTTGGAATATGAACCCCTGACCAACTAGGCGGACACCAGAGGGTGCAGCTTGCCAGTCACCCTGTGCCAGTTGTCAATTCTGGATCAAGCAAAAAAGCTCCAGACCATCACACTTCCTCCTCCATGTTTGACCATTGATGTCACCCACTCGGGAACCATCCTTTTACCCAGCCAGCGGCATACAAAAACCCTGCATGATGTACCAAAGATGTCAGGTTTTGATTGCTCAATCCATAAGACCTTCGTCCATTCTTCAGTAGTCCCCCGGAGGTGCTGCTCGGCCCAGGCAAGCCTTTTTTTAAATCTTGGCTGTGGCTTTCTTACCGATACTCTGCCTATCAAACCTGCAAATAGAAGTCTTCTCTTCACAGTTGAAATGGAAATTTGTTTATTTTTGCTGAATGGGGTTTTTCTGCCAACAGCATCTGTGAAACGCGGGCTACAGCGGGGTCAGAGTGGAAGCCGTAGCTCCGACCCACGTGTGGTGGCTGGTGTTTGTAATTACAGGCACAACTCCCATTGATTTCAAACCATAGTTGTAGAGCAGCCGACGTTGACGAGCTCCCTGGTTAGAATCAGACATGCGGACTCTTGTTGTGCCTCAGGTTAATATTCATAATGCTTTTAGTTTTTTAACTTACTTTTGAACTATTTCACCTCATTCGCTGGACCGTGTGATGTAAAAAAATAACTGAGAAAATTCAAGGAGTTCTAAAACTTTTGAGCGGTACTGCCCCCCCCCCCCCCATCCTCACTGCACACGTCATTCCCGCAGCACTCTCCCATAGAAGGTCACAGCTCACCTCCTCCTCTTCACTACACAGGTCACACACCTGTAAAGGTGCTGGTCACAGCTCACCTCCTCCCTCTCTTTGCAGAGGTCACATACTATGCCCACTACACTCTCCCATAGAGGTCTATACTTCATAGTCACAGTGCATGGCCATGTATACAACCTCTTTAGGGACATTATGGCAGAACCATTGGATAAAGCTTCCCTACTCTGGTCGTAAACGATACCCAAGGTAGTTGAAAACTACTTCCTATCACATTCACAGGCTCAAGTGGCTCTTTCTCTCCGCCATGCTTTATACTACAGGCGTGACAACTCTACTTACTAATTCAAACTCCCCCAAACAATTAGGATTAAAAGGAAAAAAAACACTTATTAAAATTTTATAAAACCATTTTTTCCTGCAGTTTCTGCAGCACGGCGGCGGGGCGAGTGTCCACGGACGCACGGGGCAGGAGATACATGGCCGATTGTCTGCGGCTACCGAACGAGCGGCGGGTCGAGTGTCTACGGACGCACGGGGCAGGAGATACATGGCCGATTGTCTGCGGCTACCGAACGAGCGGCGGGTCGAGTGTCTACGGACGCACGGGGCAGGAGATACATGGCCGATTGTCTGCGGCTACCGAACGAGCGGCGGGGCGAGTGTCCACAGACGCACGGGGCAGGAGATACATGGCAGATTGTCTGCGGCTACCGACCAGCGGCGGGTCGGCCCGCGCTTCCATCATTGGGAGTAAATATTTACTGGTGAGCAAACATTGGCTGCTGCACAATATGGGGATTTATTAAGGCGGCGGGCTTTTATCTCCTGAGCCGCAGCGTAAGGAGGCGGCGCGGCCCGCACTAAATAATTCATCCGGCTGACTATCCACAGAGGTCATCATCTACGCACGTTATATACTGATGGCACGGATATTCCCAGGATGCTTCTCTGCTCGGTAACTCCATTAAAAGGGGCTGTGCCAAAATATGAAGTTGTCCCCTGCCTGCAGGACAGGGGGATCGTTTGTATGATCGTGGGGGTCTGACTGTGGAGACCTCCACCGGCCAGAAGTCATGAGTGGAGCAGAGGTCATGCAAGTTCACCGCCGCTCCATTCACTCCAATGGCCGCCTGCTGGGTACAAGAGCCGGGCAATGTCCAGCACCCCTACCGAAGTGAATGGAGCTCCGTTCATGCTGGGACCTCCGTAGGGGCCCCACAGCCGGCCCACCAGGACTATAAAGTAATCCCACGATTCTGCAGATATTGGATATCTTTATATCTTGATACAAGCGCAGATCACTTCATGTACACTGGTTATAAGCGGCGGAGGCCATGCATGCAGGAGATCTGAAGACAGGGAGACCTCAACATTCCCCAAACACTTCTATGGGAAAGTGCTGTGGGCACACTGACCTGTACAGGGAGGGGAGGAGGTGAGCTATGACCATTACCTATAGACTTCCCCCAGAGTGAGTTGTGGCCATGGTGCAATTGCAACTAAGGAGCGCCCTGTACGTCTAGAAGATATAGAAGGGGGTTCTTTACTGTAAGAGCAGTGAGACTGTGGAGCTCTCTGCCTGAGGACGTGGTGATGGAGAAGTCACTAAAAGAGGCGCTGGAGTGCGATATCATCATGTTTGGTCATGGGTTACTTTGAAAGGGTCAGCGATTAAGGGATTATTCCGATTGCCAAATCGGAATTTTACCCCTAAAATAACGAAAATTGTCTTCTACCTCATGGGGAGGGGGGGGGGGGGTTACCTTCTTCTGGATCAACAATGCAGGATACTTGGCTGAACTGGATGCACGTGTCTTTTCTCAGTCTTACACACTAGGTTACTATATTCTGTGCAGGGAAGGTGGGAGGGGAGCTGTGCCATCACCTATAGATTTCTGTAGGGGAGCGTTGTGGGCATGCACAGAGAGGGGGAGGAGGTGAGCTGTGATATCACCTATTGTGAATGATGGATCCTGTGTTACTATAATGCTGGCTGTGGTGAGGAGATGAAATCTGATAAAGTGCCTACAGAGTAAGAAATATCTAACTAAAATTAGGCCTAGTGGTCAATGTGAGAACTGCAGGGTTTTAGGATTTATTTTACACACGACCGGGTTGGATCCTGCAGCGGAGTCTGACCCTGAGCCCGGCTGCTGACCCCGCGTACCTGTCCGGATCCTTCATATTGTGTACAGTGGATGTACTGGTCGTCGCACATGCGCAGTACAGATTATGTTGCGCCGTCACCGTTGCAGAAGGCCCAGGGATCAGGCGGCTTCCATTGACTCTAACGGAAGCCATCCATGTGGAATCCACACAAAAATGGAGCGTGCTGCGATTTTGCATTCGCAAGCGGAAACCGCAATTGGTTTCCGCTCGTGTGCAAGAAGAATCCCTTTTGCAGAGTATGCTGTGGGCGGGATCCGGAGGCGGACGCCCGCTTTGGAGTCTGCAACGCAAATCCGTCCGTGTGCAGCCGGCCTCAGACTGCAACCGTCCCAAAACTGACAGCAATGACAACACGAAACCACCGGGCGGAGCGGCGGGGAACGCCTGGGAGTCGCCGACCTCCTATCTGATCAGCATCTTATTATTGTACGAAGCGTTATAATGTTACCAACGAGTCAACAAAAGACCAGGGAGCTGAGGACAACCAGGACTAAGAGGACCCCGACACGGAGGCGGCGAAGGAAAGGCGACGGACGCCGACCGGAGGGCGAGAATAAAAGGCTGCCGGAGAAAAGACACCGACAAGCCAACCGCTTGTATCCGCCAATAGCTGCCGCTGCGATGGTGTCGCTAGTGATGACAGTTGGTAGCAGGCCGCAGACCACCGGGGGAGCTGTGGTCGAAAACCTTCCACGTAGACTCTGGAGGCTCATCTACACGCAGCGATCCTGTCACAGCAAGAATGTGCAGCACGACTGAAATGTGCAAGTAGACCCCCATACACCGGACAGAAGCGAGTAAAGGCTCATTCACACGGCCGGGTGCATCAGTCCGTGATAAAAGCACCGTTCTCACAGCGTACGGGCGCCATTTTTATTTACATCTATGTTGTATTCATTATTATTAATGTTCGTTTATTTGCACCCGCAGCATAGAGGGAGCGCAGAAGGAGCCGTGAACACGGGTGCATTTTTTTCCCCTACACACACCCATAGACTTTTAGGCTGGGGCACACGGGACGGTCCGCGGCTCTTAATCCCGGGATTAGCCAGCCAGGTGGATGACATTTTGCAAAAATCTTGTCCACACGGGACAGCCAATCCGTGGCGGTAAAGCTGGGGTGGCACAGAATTGACAGCCGCAGCAGGTCAATTCTCTTTTTTTTTCTGGTGCGGCCTCACTCCTCTCTATGGGTGCCGCGGGTTTTGAAGTTACGGCTCCCCCATGGAAATTTCCCGGCTTTTCGGTGAGGCCAAACCATGCGTTTTCCACGGGATTTCCATTCCACAGGAACCCAGTCTGAGAGGCAATAGAAGTCGGTGAATACAGACCAAAATAAGGCCGTCTTCAGACGGGCGGGTCGGAATTGGCATTGCGGCATCGGACCCTGTGCCCAGCCGGCATCCGCACGTACCTGTCCTGAAGCCTTTATTCTGTACTGCGGACGGTCCGCGCCGCGAGCCGACACATTTGCGCGGTACAGATTTATTTTTAGATCTCTTTTCCTTTGTGATCGCCCAGCGATGATGCGGGATCTGAGACCTTTCCGCAATGTCACTGCAGAAGAGCCGCAGATCGGACGGCTTACATTGACTTCAATGGAAGCCATCCAAGCAAAAAAATGGAGCGTGCTGCGATTTGGCATTTGCGAGCAGTAACCGCAGTTTGTTTCCGCTCGTGTGCATGCAGAATCCCTTTGGCATACCGTGCTATGGGCGGTATTCGCTGCGGTATCGGAGGCGAACGCCCGTGTGCATTCGGCCTAAGCCAAGTCTACACATGTACGCTGTGTGGAAGGGTTGTTGCGGTGCGGATTTAGCATGTCAATTTTGGCGCCGTTTCGGCAGCGTTTGTAGGTCCATAGGCCTCAACAGAAAAAGTGAAATCCACAGCGGATTCCGATGCTCATTTCTGTTGTGGGAGAAGTCAGTGCAGAAAATACGCTTGAAACACGCATTAATCAAGGCAGAACTTCAGCGCAACCCGGCCACGGAGTGTGGTCACAGAATGTGCGCAAGGCGAATGGGCAGGAAGCCACGTAGAAAACAACAGCAAATCGGGCCGCGTAAACGCCGCCTTATGTACAGCCCCATTCACAACCGCAATGGCCGCAATGGCAGAGTATATCAGGACTTGGAGCCTATGGAGTGGGGGGGGGAGTTCTATAGTTACTCAGCCCCCCATGGAGTGTGTGTGTGGAGGGGGGTGTTCTATTTACTCAGCCCCACATGGAGTGGGGGGGTTCTATAGTTACTCAGCACCACATGGAGTGGGGGGGGTTCTATAGTTACTCAGCACCACATGGAGTGGGGGGGTTCTATAGTTACTCAGCACCACATGGAGTGGGGGGGGTTCTATAGAAACTCAGCCCCCCTATGGAGTGGGGGGGGGTCGATAGTTACTCAGCCCCCTATGGAGTGGGGGGGGGGGGGGTCGATAGTTACTCAGCCCCCTATGGAGTGGGGGGGGGGGTCGATAGTTACTCAGCCCCCTATGGAGTGGGGGGGGGGGTCGATAGTTACTCAGCCCCCTATGGAGTGGGGGGGGGTCGATAGTTACTCAGCCCCCTATGGAGTGCGGGGTGGGGGGGGTTCTATAGTTACTCAGCCCCCTATGGAGTGGGGGGGGTTTCTATAGTTACTCAGCCTCCTATGGAGTGGGGGGGTTCTATAGTTACTCAGCCCCCTATGGAGTGGGGGGGTTCTATAGTTACTCAGCCCCCTATGGAGTGGGGGGGGTTCTATAGTTACTCAGCCCCCTATGGAGTGGGGGGGTTCTATAGTTACTCAGCCCCCTATGGAGTGGGGGGGGGTTCTATAGTTACTCAGCCCCCCATGGAGTGTGTGTGTGTGGAGGGGGGTGTTCTATTTACTCAGCCCCACATGGAGTGGGGGGGGGGTTCTATAGTTACTCAGCACCACATGGAGAGGGGGGGGTTCTATAGAAACTCAGCCCCCTATGGAGTGGGGGGGGTTCTATAGTTACTCAGCTCCCTATGGAGTGGGGGGGGTTCTATAGTTACTCAGCTCCCAATGGAGTGGGGGGGTTCTATAGTTACTCAGCTCCCTATGCAGTGGGGGGGGGTTTCTATAGTTACTCAGCCCCCTATGGAGTGGGGGGGGGGGGGTCGATAGTTACTCAGCCCGCTATGGAGTGGGGGGGGGGTCGATAGTTACTCAACCCGCTATGGAGTGGGGGGGGTCGATAGTTACTCAGCCCCCTATGGAGTGGGGGGGGGGGTCGATAGTTACTCAGCCCCCTATGGAGTGGGGGGGGGGGTCGATAGTTACTCAGCCCCCTATGGAGTGGGGGGGGGTCGATAGTTACTCAGCCCCCTATGGAGTGGGGGGGTCGATAGTTACTCAGCCCCCTATGGAGTGGGGGGGGTCGATAGTTACTCAGCCCCCTATGGAGTGGGGGGGGTCGATAGTTACTCAGCCCCCTATGGAGTGGGGGGGTCGATAGTTACTCAGCCCCCTATGGAGTGGGGGGGGGGTCGATAGTTACTCAGCCCCCTATGGAGTGGGGGGGGGGTCGATAGTTACTCAGCTCCCTATGGAGTGAGGGGGGGGTTCTATAGTTACTCAGTCCCCTATGGAGTGGGGGGGGTCGATAGTTACTCAGCCCCCTATGGAGTGGGGGGGGTCGATAGTTACTCAGCCCCCTATGGAGTGGGGGGGGGTCGATAGTTACTCAGCCCCCTATGGAGTGCGGGGGGGTTCTATAGTTACTCAGCCCCCTATGGAGTGCAGGGGGGTTCTATAGTTACTCAGCCCCCTATGGAGTGCGGGGGGTTCTATAGTTACTCAGCCCCCTATGGAGTGGGGGGGTTCTATAGTTACTCAGCCCCCTATGGAGTGGGGGGTTCTATAGTTACTCAGCCCCCTATGGAGTGGGGGGGGTTCTATAGTTACTCAGCCCCCTATGGAGTGGGGGGGTTCTATAGTTACTCAGCCCCCTATGGAGTGGGGGGGTTCTATAGTTACTCAGCCCCCTATGGAGTGGGGGGGTTCTATAGTTACTCAGCCCTTTATGGAGTGGGGGGGGGTTCTATAGTCACTCAGCCCCCTATGGAGGGGGGGGGGTTCTATAGTTACTCAGCCCCCCATGGAGTGTGTGTGTGGAGGGGGGTGTTCTATTTACTCAGCCCCACATGGAGTGTGGGGGGGTTCTATAGTTACTCAGCCCCACATGGAGTGGGGGGGGTTCTATAGTTACTCAGCACCACATGGAGTGGGGGGGTTCTATAGAAACTCAGCCCCCTATGGAGTGGGGGGGGGGGTCGATAGTTACTCAGCCCCCTATGGAGTGGGGGGGGGTCGATAGTTACTCAGCCCCCAATGGAGTGGGGGGGGGGGGTCGATAGTTACTCAGCCCCCTATGGAGTGGGGGGGGGGTCGATAGTTACTCAGCCCCCTATGGAGTGGGGGGGGGTCGATAGTTACTCAGCCCCCTATGGAGTGGGGGGGGACGATAGTTACTCAGCCCCCTATGGAGTGGGGGGGGACGATAGTTACTCAGCCCCCTATGGAGTGGGGTGGGGTTCTATAGTTACTCAGCCCCCTATGGAGTGGGGGGGGGTTCTATAGTTACTCAGCCCCCTATGGAGTGGGGGGGGTCGATAGTTACTCAGCCCCCTATGGAGTGGGGGGGGTCGATAGTTACTCAGCCCCCTATGGAGTGGGGGGGGTCGATAGTTACTCAGCCCCCTATGGAGTGGGGGGGGGGGGTCGATAGTTACTCAGCCCCCTATGGAGTGCGGGGGGGGTCGATAGTTACTCAGCCCCCTATGGAGTGCGGGGGGGTTCTATAGTTACTCAGCCCCCTATGGAGTGCGAGCGGGTTCTATAGTTACTCCGCCCCTATGGAGTGGGGGGGTTTCTATAGTTACTCAGCCCCCTATGGAGTGGGGGGGTTCTATAGTTACTCAGCCCCCTATGGAGTGGGGGTTCTATAGTTACTCAGCCCCCTATGGAGTGGGGGGGGTTCTATAGTTACTCAGCCCCCTATGGAGTGGGGGGGGTTCTACAGTTACTCAGCCCCCTATGGAGTGGGGGGGGGGTTCTAC
Organism: Eleutherodactylus coqui; assembly: GCF_035609145.1. NCBI lineage: Eukaryota > Metazoa > Chordata > Amphibia > Anura > Eleutherodactylidae > Eleutherodactylus > Eleutherodactylus coqui. The sequence continues at coordinate 118,204,889 of NC_089848.1, forward strand.
AGTTACTCAGCCCCCTATGGAGTGGGGGGGGGTTCTACAGTTACTCAGCCCCCTATGGAGTGGGGGGGGGTTCTACAGTTACTCAGCCCCCTATGGAGTGGGGGGGGTTCTACAGTTACTCAGCCCCCTATGGAGTGGGGGGGGTTCTATAGTCACTCAGCCCCCTATGGAGGGGGGGGGTTCCTATAGTTACTCAGCCCCCTATGGAGGGGGGGGTCTATAGTTACTCAGCCCCCCAGGGAGTGTGTGTGTGGAGGGGGGTGTTCTATTTACTCAGCCCCACATGGAGTGTGGGGGGGGTTCTATAGTTACTCAGCCCCCTATGGAGTGGTGGGGGGGTTCTATAGTTACTCAGCCCCCTATGGAGTGGGGGGTTCTATAGTTACTCAGCCCCCTATGCAGTGGGGGGGTTCTATAGTTACTCAGCCCCCTATGGAGAGGGGGGGTTCTATAGTTACTCAGCCCCCTATGGAGTGGGGGGGGGGGTTCTATAGTTACTCAGCCCCCTATGGAGTGGGGGGGGTTCTATAGTTACTCAGCCCCCTATGGAGTGGGGGGTTCTATAGTTACTCAGCCCCCTATGGAGTGGGGGGGTTCTATAGTTACTCGGCCCCCTATGGAGTGGGGGGGTTCTATAGTTACTCAGCCCCCTATGGAGTGGGGGGGTTCTATAGTTACTCAGCCCCCTATGGAGTGGGGGGGGTTCTATAGTTACTCAGCCCCCTATGGAGTGGGGGGGGGGGTTCTATAGTTACTCAGCCCCCTATGGAGTGGGGGGGGGGGTTCTATAGTTACTCAGCCCCCTATGGAGTGGGGGGGGGGTTCTATAGTTACTCAGCCCTCTATGGAGTGGGGGGGGTTCTATAGTTACTCAGCCCTCTATGGAGTGGGGGGGGTTCTATAGTTACTCAGCCCCCTATGGAGTGGGGGTAGGTTCTATAGTTACTCAGCCCCCTATGGAGTGGGGGGGGTTCTATAGTTACTCAGCCCCCTATGGACTGGGGGGGGGTCTATAGTTACTCAGACCCACATGGAGTGTGTGGGGGGGGGGGTCTATAGTTACTCAGCCCCACATGGAGTGGGGGGGGGGTTCTATAGTTACTCAGCACCACATGGAGTGGGGGGGGTCGATAGTTACTCAGCCCCCTATGGAGTGGGGGGGGGGTCGATAGTTACTCAGCCCCCTATGGAGTGGGAGGGGGTCGATAGTTACTCAGCCCCCTATGGAGTGGGGGGGGTCGATAGTTACTCAGCCCCCTATGGAGTGGGGGGGGGTTCTATAGTTACTCAGCCCCCTATGGAGTGGGGGGCCTCTATAGTTACTCAGCCCCCTATGGAGTGGGGGGGCCTCTATAGTTACTCAGCCCCCTATGGAGTGGGGGGGCTCTATAGTTACTCAGCCCCCTATGGAGTGGGGGGGTTCTATAATTACTCAGCCCCCTATGGAGTGGGGGGCTTCTATAGTTACTCAGCCCCCTATGGAGTGGGGGGCTTCTATAGTTACTCAGCCCCCTATGGAGTGGGGGGGCTTCTATAGTTACTCAGCCCCCTATGGAGTGGGGGGGCTTCTATAGTTACTCAGCCCCCTATGGAGTGGGGGGGGTTCTATAATTACTCAGCCCCCTATGGAGTGGGGGGCTTCTATAGTTACTCAGCCCCCTATGGAGTGGGGGGCTTCTATAGTTACTCAGCCCCCTATGGAGTGGGGGGCTTCTATAGTTACTCAGCCCCCTATGGAGTGGGGGGGCTTCTATAGTTACTCAGCCCCCTATGGAGTGGGGGGGCTTCTATAGTTACTCAGCCCCCTATGGAGTGGGGGGGCTTCTATAGTTACTCAGCCCCCTATGGAGTGGGGGCGGGATAGTTACTCAGCCCCCTATGGAGTGGGGGGGGGTTCGATAGTTACTCAGCCCCCTATGGAGTGGGGGGGGGGGTTCGATAGTTACTCAGCCCCCTATGGAGTGGGGGGTTCTATAGTTACTCAGCCCCTATGGAGTGGGGGGGGGTTCTATAGTTACTCAGCCCCCTATGGAGTGGGGGGGGTTCTATAGTTACTCAGCCCCCTATGGAGTGGGGGGGGGGGTTCTATAGTTACTCAGCCTCTTATCAGGTCAGGAAGTCTGTGCTCAGAGCATTGAGCTCGAACTGTAAAAGCTGTAGAACGACCGCTGATCAAGTAGATCGGCCCTCGATCGTCTGGCCTGCACACAATGTATGAGATTGTTCGTCCTTCATAGAGTTTGTCGGCCGCACACCCCAGAGATGACCTGCTGCCAACGACCATTTTTGGGGCCGCGTGAAAGATGTGATAGACAAGCGTTTGCTTGATTTGTCAGGTGATCAGCAGCACCTTCACAAAACAAGATGATCGGCCAACAGAAAGCGTCTACGAACGTTCTTGCGCGCTCATCACGCTGTATAAGAGATCCCGTGGACCTGGGCTACTTGGAAATCTCTTGTAGCACATCTGGCTTGATCCCCTCCGGCCGCTCTATACTTCCTGCTGCACTGATGACATCATAAGGAGCGCGTGACTCGTACAGCCAAAGGCCAGGGAGCTGGTGCTGGGCTTGTGCTCATGCACAGCAGCCATCTGCGGACACCGAGCTGCAGAGTACCGCCGCCATACCGACACGGATAACAGCCAATCACAGCGCAGCTTTCATGTTACCTCCGCAGTATAATCTATAACAACCAATCACAGCGCAGCTTTCATGTTACCTCAGCAGTATAATATATAACAACCAATCACAGCGCAGCTTTCATGTTACCTCAGCAGTATAATGTATAACAACCAATCACAGCGCAGCTTTCATGTTACCTCAGCAGTATAATGTATAACAACCAATCACAGCGCAGCTTTCATGTTACCTCAGCAGTATAATGTATAACAACCAATCACAGCGCAGCTTTCATGTTACCTCAGCAGTATAATGTATAACAACCAATCACAGCGCAGCTTTCATGTTACCTCAGCAGTATAATGTATAACAACCAATCACAGCGCAGCTTTCATGTTACCTCAGCAGTATAATGTATAACAACCAATCACAGCGCAGCTTTCATGTTACCTCAGCAGTATAATGTATAACAACCAATCACAGCGCAGCTTTCATGTTACCTCAGCAGTATAATGTATAACAACCAATCACAGCGCAGCTTTCATGTTACCTCAGCAGTATAATATATAACAACCAATCACAGCGCAGCTTTCATGTTACCTCAGCAGTATAATATATAACAACCAATCACAGCGCAGCTTTCATGTTACCTCAGCAGTATAATATATAACAACCAATCACAGCGCAGCTTTCATGTTACCTCAGCAGTATAATATATAACAACCAATCACAGCGCAGCTTTCATGTTACCTCAGCAGTATAATATATAACAACCAATCACAGCGCAGCTTTCATGTTACCTCAGCAGTATAATATATAACAACCAATCACAGCGCAGCTTTCATGTTACCTCAGCAGTATAATATATAACAACCAATCACAGCGCAGCTTTCATGTTACCTCAGCAGTATAATATATAACAACCAATCACAGCGCAGCTTTCATGTTACCTCAGCAGTATAATATATAACAACCAATCACAGCGCAGCTTTCATGTTACCTCAGCAGTATAATATATAACAACCAATCACAGCGCAGCTTTCATGTTACCTCAGCAGTATAATATATAACAACCAATCACAGCGCAGCTTTCATGTTACCTCAGCAGTATAATATATAACAACCAATCACAGCGCAGCTTTCATGTTACCTCAGCAGTATAATATATAACAACCAATCACAGCGCAGCTTTCATGTTACCTCAGTATAATATATAACAACCAATCACAGCACAGCTTTCATGTTACCTCAGTATAATATATAACAACCAATCACAGCGCAGCTTTCATGTTACCTCAGTGGTATAATATATAACAACCAATCACAGCGCAGCTTTCATGTTACCTCCGCGGTATAATATATAACAACCAATCACAGCGCAGGTTTCATGTTACCTCCGCGGTATAATATATAACAACCAATCACAGCGCAGCTTTCATGTTACCTCAGTATAATATATAACAACCAATCACAGCGCAGCTTTCATGTTACCTCAGTATAATATATAACAACCAATCACAGTGCAGCTTTCATGTTGCCTCAGTATAATATATAACAACCAATCATAGCGCAGCTTTCATTTTACCTCAGCGGTATAATATATAACAACCAATCACAGCGCAGCTTTCATGTTACCTCAGTATAATATATAACAACCAATCACAGCGCAGCTTTCATGTTACCTCAGCAGTATATTATATATCAACCAATCACAGCGCAGCTTTCATATTACCTCAGCAGTATAAAATATAACAACCAATCACAGCACAGCAGCTTTCATGTTACCTCAGCAGTATAATATATAACAACCAATCACACCACAGCTTTCATGTTACCTCAGTATAATATATAACAGCCAATCACAGCGCAGCTTTCATGTTACCTCAGTATAATATATAACAACCAATCACAGCACAGCTTTCATGATACCTCAGCAGTATAATATATAACAACCAATCACAGCGCAGCTTTCATGTTACCTCAGCGGTATATTATATATCAACCAATCACAGCGCAGCTTTCATATTACCTCAGTGGTATAATATATAACAACCAATCACAGTGCAGCTTTCATGTTACTTCAGCAGTATAATATATAACAACCAATCACAGTGCAGCTTTCATGTTGCCTCAGTATAATATATAACAACCAATCACAGCGCAGCTTTCATGTTACCTCAGCAGTATATTATATATCAACCAATCACAGCGCAGCTTTCATATTACCTCAGCAGTATAATATATAACAACCAATCACAGCACAGCAGCTTTCATGTAACCTCAGCAGTATAATATATAACAACCAATCACCGCACAGCAGCTTTCATGTTACCTCAGCAGTATAATATATAACAACCAATCACACCACAGCTTTCATGTTACCTCAGTATAATATATAACAGCCAATCACAGCGCAGCTTTTATGTTACCTCAGTATAATATATAACAACCAATCACAGCGCAGCTTTCATGTTACCTCAGTATAATATATAACAACCAATCACAGCACAGCTTTCATGTTACCTCAGCAGTATAATATATAACAACCAATCACAGTGCAGCTTTCATGTTGCCTCAGTATAGTATATAACAACCAATCATAGCGCAGCTTTCATTTTACCTCAGCGGTATAATATATAACAACCAATCACAGCACAGCTTTCATGTTACCTCAGCGGTATATTATATATCAACCAATCACAGAGCAGCTTTCATATTACCTCAGTGGTATAATATATAACAACCAATCACAGTGCAGCTTTCATGTTACTTCAGCAGTATAATATAACAACCAATCACAGTGCAGCTTTCATGTTGCCTCAGTATAATATATAACAACCAATCACAGCGCAGCTTTCATGTTACCTCAGTATAATATATAACAGCCAATCACAGCACAGCTTTCATGTTACCTCAGCGGTATAATATATAACAACCAATCACAGCGCAGCTTTCATGTTACCTCAGCAGTATAATATATAACAACCAATCACACCACAGCTTTCATGTTACCTCAGTATAATATATAACAGCCAATCACAGCGCAGCTTTTATGTTACCTCAGTATAATATATAACAACCAATCACAGCGCAGCTTTCATGTTACCTCAGTATAATATATAACAGCCAATCACAGCGCAGCTTTTATGTTACCTCAGTATAATATATAACAACCAATCACAGCGCAGCTTTCATGTTACCTCAGCAGTATAATATATAACAACCAATCACAGCACAGCTTTCATGTTACCTCAGCAGTATAATATATAACAACCAATCACAGCGCAGCTTTCATGTTACCTCAGTATAATATATAACAACCAATCACAGCACAGCTTTCATGTTACCTCAGCAGTATAATCTAACAACCAATCACAGCGCAGCTTTCATGTTACCTCAGCAGTATAATATATAACAACCAATCAGAGGGCAGCTTTCATGTTACCTCAGTATAATATATAACAACCAATCACAGCGCAGCTTTCATGTTACCTCAGCAGTATAATATATAACAACCAATCACAGCGCAGCTTTCATGTTACCTCAGTATAATATATAACAACCAATCACAGCGCAGCTTTCATGTTACCTCAGTATAATATATAACAACCAATCACAGCGCAGCTTTCATGTTACCTCAGTATAATATATAACAACCAATCACAGCGCAGCTTTCATGTTACCTCAGTATAATATATAACAACCAATCACAGCGCAGGTTTCATGTTACCTCAGTATAATATATAACAACCAATCACAGCGCAGGTTTCATGTTACCTCAGTATAATATATAACAACCAATCACAGCGCAGCTTACATGTTACCTCAGTATAATATATAACAACCAATCACAGCGCAGCTTTCATGTTACCTCAGTATAATATATAACAACCAATCACAGCACAGCTTTCATGTTACCTCAGTATAATATATAACAGTGTTCCCCAACTCCAGTCCTCAGGTACCGCCAACAGGTCATGTTTTCAGGATTTCCTCAGTATTGCACAGCTGATGTAATTATTGTCAGTGCCTCAGACATTGCCACAGGTGTTCTTACCATAGGATATCCTGAAAACATGACCTGTTGGTGGTCCCTGAGGACTGGAGTTGGGGACCCCTGATATATAACAACCAATCACAGTGCAGCTTTCATGTTACCTCAGTATAATATATAACAACCAATCACAGCGCAGCTTTCATGTTACCTCAGCAGTATAATATATAACAACCAATCACAGCGCAGCTTTCATGTTACCTCAGTATAATATATAACAACCAATCACAGCGCAGCTTTCATGTTACCTCAGCAGTATAATATATAACAACCAATCACAGCGCAGCTTTCATGTTACCTCAGTATAATATATAACAACCAATCACAGCGCAGCTTTCATGTTACCTCAGTATAATATATAACAACCAATCACAGCGCAGCTTTCATGTTACCTCAGTATAATATATAACAACCAATCACAGCGCAGCTTTCATGTTACCTCAGTATAATATATAACAACCAATCACAGCGCAGCTTTCATGTTACCTCAGTATAATATATAACAACCAATCACAGCGCAGCTTACATGTTACCTCAGTATAATATATAACAACCAATCACAGCGCAGCTTTCATGTTACCTCAGTATAATATATAACAACCAATCACAGCACAGCTTTCATGTTACCTCAGTATAATATATAACAACCAATCACAGCACAGCTTTCATGTTACCTCAGCAGTATAATATATAACAACCAATCACAGCGCAGCTTTCATGTTACCTCAGCAGTATAATATATAACAACCAATCACAGCACAGCTTTCATGTTACCTCAGCAGTATAATATATAACAACCAATCACAGCGCAGCTTTCATGTTACCTCAGTATGATATATAACAACCAATCACAGCGCAGCTTTCATGTTACCTCAGTATGATATATAACAACCAATCACAGCGCAGCTTTCATGTTACCTCCGCGGTATAATATATAACAACCAATCACAGCACAGCTTTCATGTTACCTCAGTATAATATATAACAGTGTTCCCCAACTCCAGTCCTCAGGTACCGCCAACAGGTCATGTTTTCAGGATTTCCTCAGTATTGCACAGCTGATGTAATTATTGTCAGTGCCTCAGACATTGCCACAGGTGTTCTTACCATAGGATATCCTGAAAACATGACCTGTTGGTGGTCCCTGAGGACTGGAGTTGGGGACCCCTGATATATAACAACCAATCACAGTGCAGCTTTCATGTTACCTCAGTATAATATATAACAACCAATCACAGCGCAGCTTTCATGTTACCTCAGCAGTATAATATATAACAACCAATCACAGCGCAGCTTTCATTTTATCTCAGTATAATATATAACAACCAATCACAGCGCAGCTTTCATGTTACCTCAGTATAATATATAACAACCAATCACAGCGCAGCTTTCATGTTACCTCAGTATAATATAGAACAACCAATCACAGCACAGCTTTCATGTTACCTCAGTATAATATATAACAACCAATCACAGCGCAGCTTACATGTTAGCTCAGTATAATATATAACAACCAATCATAGCGCAGCTTTCATTTTACCTCAGCGGTATAATATATAACAACCAATCACAGCGCAGCTTTCATGTTACCTCAGCAGTATAATATATAACAACCAATCACAGCACAGCTTTCATGTTACCTCAGTATAATATATAACAACCAATCACAGAGCAGCTTTCATGTGACCTCAGCAGTATAATATATAACAACCAATCACAGAGCAGCTTTCATGTTACCTCAGTATAATATATAACAACCAATCACAGCGCAGCTTTCATGTTCCCTCAGCAGTATAATATATAACAACCAATCACAGCACAGCTTTCATGTTACCTCAGTATAATATATAACAACCAATCACAGCGCAGCTTTCATGTTACCTCAGCATAATATATAACAACCAATCACAGCACAGCTTTCATGTTACCTCAGCATAATATATAACAACCAATCACAGCACAGCTTTCATGTTACCTCAGTATAATATATAACAACCAATCACAGCGCAGCTTACATGTTACCTCAGTATAATATATAACAACCAATCACAGCGCAGCTTTCATGTTGCCTCAGCGGTATAATATATAACAACCAATCACAGCGCAGCTTTCATGTTACCTCAGCAGTATAATATATAACAACCAATCACAGCACAGCTTTCATGTTACCTCAGTATAATATATAACAACCAATCACAGAGCAGCTTTCATGTTACCTCAGCGGTATAATATATAACAACCAATCACAGCGCAGCTTTCATGTTACCTCAGTATAATATATAACAACCAATCACAGCGCAGCTTTCATGTTACCTCAGTACAATATATAACAACCAATCACAGCGCAGCTTTCATGTTACCTCAGTACAATATATAACAACCAATCACAGCGCAGCTTTCATGTTACCTCAGCAGTATAATATATAACAACCAATCACAGCACAGCTTTGATGTTACCTCAGTACAATATATAACAACCAATCACAGTGCAGCTTTCATGTTACCTCAGCGGTATAATATATAACAACCAATCACAGCGCAGCTTTCATGTTACCTCAGCGGTATAATATATAACAACCAATCACAGCACAGCTTTCATGTTACCTCAGCGGTATAATATATAACAACCAATCACAGCGCAGCTTACATGTTACCTCAGTATAATATATAACAACCAATCACAGCGCAGCTTTCATGTTACCTCAGCGGTATAATATATAACAACCAATCACAGCGCAGCCTTCATGTTACCTCAGCAGTATAATATATAACAACCAATCACAGCACAGCTTTCATGTTACCTCAGTATAATATATAACAACCAATCACAGAGCAGCTTTCATGTTACCTCAGTATAATATATAACAACCAATCACAGCGCAGCTTTCATGTTACCTCAGCGGTATAATATATAACAACCAATCACAGCGCAGCTTTCATGTTACCTCAGTACAATATATAACAACCAATCACAGCGCAGCTTTCATGTTACCTCAGTACAATATACAACAACCAATCACAGCGCAGCTTTCATGTTACCTCAGTACAATATATAACAACCAATCACAGCGCAGCTTTCATTTTACCTCAGTAGTATAATATATAACAACCAATCACAGCACAGCTTTCATGTTACCTCAGTATAATATATAACAGTGTTCCCCAACTCTAGTCCTCAGGTACCGCCAACAGGTCATGTTTTCAGGATTTCCTCAGTATTGCACAGCTGATGTAATTATTGTCAGTGCCTCAGACATTGCCACAGGTGTTCTTACCATAGGATATCCTGAAAACATGACCTGTTGGTGGTCCCTGAGGACTGGAGTTGGGGACCCCTGATATATAACAACCAATCACAGTGCAGCTTTCATGTTACCTCAGTATAATATATAACAACCAATCACAGCGCAGCTTTCATGTTACCTCAGCAGTATAATATATAACAACCAATCACAGCGCAGCTTTCATGTTACCTCAGTATAATACATAACAACCAATCACAGCGCAGCTTTCATGTTACCTCAGTATAATATATAACAACCAATCACAGCGCAGTTTTCATGTTACCTCAGCAGTATAATATATAACAACCAATCACAGCGCAGCTTTCATGTTACCTCAGTATAATATATAACAACCAATCACAGCGCAGCTTACATGTTACCTCAGTATAATATATAACAACCAATCATAGCGCAGCTTTCATTTTACCTCAGCAGTATAATATATAACAACCAATCACAGAGCAGCTTTCATTTGACCTCAGCAGTATAATATATAACAACCAATCACAGAGCAGCTTTCATGTGACCTCAGCAGTATAATATATAACAACCAATCACAGAGCAGCTTTCATGTGACCTCAGCAGTATAATATATAACAACCAATCACAGAGCAGCTTTCATGTTACCTCAGTATAATATATAACAACCAATCACAGCGCAGCTTTCATGTTACCTCAGTATAATATATAACAACCAATCACAGCACAGCTTTCATGTTACCTCAGTATAATATATAACAACCAATCACAGCGCAGCTTACATGTTACCTCAGTATAATATATAACAACCAATCATAGCGCAGCTTTCATGTTACCTCAGCGGTATAATATATAACAACCAATCACAGCGCAGCTTTCATGTTACCTCAGCAGTATAATATATAACAACCAATCACAGCACAGCTTTCATGTTACCTCAGCAGTATAATATATAACAACCAATCACAGCGCAGCTTTCATGTTACCTCAGCGGTATAATATATAACAACCAATCACAGCGCAGCTTTCATGTTGTTACCTCAGTATAATATATAACAACCAATCACAGAGCAGCTTTCATGTGACCTCAGCAGTATAATATATAACAACCAATCACAGCGCAGCTTTCCTGTGACCTCAACGGTATAATATATAACAACCAATCACAGCGCAGCTTTCATGTTACCTCAGTATAATATATAACAACCAATCACAGCGCAGCTTTCATGTTACCTCAGTATAATATATAACAACCAATCACAGCGCAGCTTTCATGTTACCTCAGCAGTATAATATATAACAACCAATCACAGCGCAGCTTTCATGTTACCTCAGCAGTATAATATATAACAACCAATCACAGCGCAGCTTTCATGTTACCTCAGTATAATATATAACAACCAATCACAGCGCAGCTTTCATGTTACCTCAGTATAATATATAACAACCAATCACAGCGCAGCTTTCATGTTACCTCAGTATAATATATAACAACCAATCACAGCGCAGCTTTCATGTTACCTCAGTATAATATATAACAACCAATCACAGCGCAGCTTTCATGTTACCTCAGTATAATATATAACAACCAATCACAGCGCAGCTTTCATGTTACCTCAGTATAATATATAACAACCAATCACAGCGCAGGTTTCATGTTACCTCAGTATAATATATAACAACCAATCACAGCGCAGGTTTCATGTTACCTCAGTATAATATATAACAACCAATCACAGCGCAGGTTTCATGTTACCTCAGTATAATATATAACAACCAATCACAGCGCAGCTTACATGTTACCTCAGTATAATATATAACAACCAATCACAGCGCAGCTTTCATGTTACCTCAGTATAATATATAACAACCAATCACAGCACAGCTTTCATGTTACCTCAGTATAATATATAACAGTGTTCCCCAACTCCAGTCCTCAGGTACCGCCAACAGGTCATGTTTTCAGGATTTCCTCAGTATTGCACAGCTGATGTAATTATTGTCAGTGCCTCAGACATTGCCACAGGTGTTCTTACCATAGGATATCCTGAAAACATGACCTGTTGGTGGTCCCTGAGGACTGGAGTTGGGGACCCCTGATATATAACAACCAATCACAGTGCAGCTTTCATGTTACCTCAGTATAATATATAACAACCAATCACAGCGCAGCTTTCATGTTACCTCAGCAGTATAATATATAACAACCAATCACAGCGCAGCTTTCATGTTACCTCAGTATAATATATAACAACCAATCACAGCGCAGCTTTCATGTTACCTCAGCAGTATAATATATAACAACCAATCACAGCGCAGCTTTCATGTTACCTCAGCAGTATAATATATAACAACCAATCACAGCGCAGCTTTCATGTTACCTCAGTATAATATATAACAACCAATCACAGCGCAGCTTTCATGTTACCTCAGTATAATATATAACAACCAATCACAGCGCAGCTTTCATGTTACCTCAGTATAATATATAACAACCAATCACAGCGCAGCTTTCATGTTACCTCAGTATAATATATAACAACCAATCACAGCGCAGCTTACATGTTACCTCAGTATAATATATAACAACCAATCACAGCGCAGCTTTCATGTTACCTCAGTATAATATATAACAACCAATCACAGCACAGCTTTCATGTTACCTCAGTATAATATATAACAACCAATCACAGCACAGCTTTCATGTTACCTCAGCAGTATAATATATAACAACCAATCACAGCGCAGCTTTCATGTTACCTCAGCAGTATAATATATAACAACCAATCACAGCACAGCTTTCATGTTACCTCAGCAGTATAATATATAACAACCAATCACAGCGCAGCTTTCATGTTACCTCAGTATGATATATAACAACCAATCACAGCGCAGCTTTCATGTTACCTCCGCGGTATAATATATAACAACCAATCACAGCACAGCTTTCATGTTACCTCAGTATAATATATAACAGTGTTCCCCAACTCCAGTCCTCAGGTACCGCCAACAGGTCATGTTTTCAGGATTTCCTCAGTATTGCACAGCTGATGTAATTATTGTCAGTGCCTCAGACATTGCCACAGGTGTTCTTACCATAGGATATCCTGAAAACATGACCTGTTGGTGGTCCCTGAGGACTGGAGTTGGGGACCCCTGATATATAACAACCAATCACAGTGCAGCTTTCATGTTACCTCAGTATAATATATAACAACCAATCACAGCGCAGCTTTCATGTTACCTCAGCAGTATAATATATAACAACCAATCACAGCGCAGCTTTCATGTTACCTCAGTATAATATATAACAACCAATCACAGCGCAGCTTTCATGTTACCTCAGTATAATATATAACAACCAATCACAGCGCAGCTTTCATGTTACCTCAGTATAATATAGAACAACCAATCACAGCACAGCTTTCATGTTACCTCAGTATAATATATAACAACCAATCACAGCGCAGCTTACATGTTAGCTCAGTATAATATATAACAACCAATCATAGCGCAGCTTTCATTTTACCTCAGCGGTATAATATATAACAACCAATCACAGCGCAGCTTTCATGTTACCTCAGCAGTATAATATATAACAACCAATCACAGCACAGCTTTCATGTTACCTCAGTATAATATATAACAACCAATCACAGAGCAGCTTTCATGTGACCTCAGCAGTATAATATATAACAACCAATCACAGAGCAGCTTTCATGTTACCTCAGTATAATATATAACAACCAATCACAGCGCAGCTTTCATGTTCCCTCAGCAGTATAATATATAACAACCAATCACAGCACAGCTTTCATGTTACCTCAGTATAATATATAACAACCAATCACAGCGCAGCTTTCATGTTACCTCAGCATAATATATAACAACCAATCACAGCACAGCTTTCATGTTACCTCAGCATAATATATAACAACCAATCACAGCACAGCTTTCATGTTACCTCAGTATAATATATAACAACCAATCACAGCGCAGCTTACATGTTACCTCAGTATAATATATAACAACCAATCACAGCGCAGCTTTCATGTTGCCTCAGCGGTATAATATATAACAACCAATCACAGCGCAGCTTTCATGTTACCTCAGCAGTATAATATATAACAACCAATCACAGCACAGCTTTCATGTTACCTCAGTATAATATATAACAACCAATCACAGAGCAGCTTTCATGTTACCTCAGCGGTATAATATATAACAACCAATCACAGCGCAGCTTTCATGTTACCTCAGTATAATATATAACAACCAATCACAGCGCAGCTTTCATGTTACCTCAGTACAATATATAACAACCAATCACAGCGCAGCTTTCATGTTACCTCAGTACAATATATAACAACCAATCACAGCGCAGCTTTCATGTTACCTCAGCAGTATAATATATAACAACCAATCACAGCACAGCTTTGATGTTACCTCAGTACAATATATAACAACCAATCACAGTGCAGCTTTCATGTTACCTCAGCAGTATAATATATAACAACCAATCACAGCGCAGCTTTCATGTTACCTCAGCGGTATAATATATAACAACCAATCACAGCACAGCTTTCATGTTACCTCAGCGGTATAATATATAACAACCAGTCACAGCGCAGCTTACATGTTACCTCAGTATAATATATAACAACCAATCACAGCGCAGCTTTCATGTTACCTCAGCGGTATAATATATAACAACCAATCACAGCACAGCTTTCATGTTACCTCAGCGGTATAATATATAACAACCAATCACAGCGCAGCTTACATGTTACCTCAGTATAATATATAACAACCAATCACAGCGCAGCTTTCATGTTACCTCAGCGGTATAATATATAACAACCAATCACAGCGCAGCCTTCATGTTACCTCAGCAGTATAATATATAACAACCAATCACAGCACAGCTTTCATGTTACCTCAGTATAATATATAACAACCAATCACAGAGCAGCTTTCATGTTACCTCAGTATAATATATAACAACCAATCACAGCGCAGCTTTCATGTTACCTCAGCGGTATAATATATAACAACCAATCACAGCGCAGCTTTCATGTTACCTCAGTACAATATATAACAACCAATCACAGCGCAGCTTTCATGTTACCTCAGTACAATATACAACAACCAATCACAGCGCAGCTTTCATGTTACCTCAGTACAATATATAACAACCAATCACAGCGCAGCTTTCATTTTACCTCAGTAGTATAATATATAACAGCCAATCACAGCACAGCTTTCATGTTACCTCAGTATAATATATAACAACCAATCACAGCGCAGCTTTCATGTTACCTCAGTATAATATATAACAACCAATCACAGCGCAGCTTTCATGTTACCTCAGTATAATATATAACAACCAATCACAGCACAGCTTTCATGTGACCTCAGCAGTATAATATATAACAACCAATCACAGAGCAGCTTTCATGTTACCTCAGTACAATATATAACAACCAATCACAGCGCAGCTTTCATGTTACCTCAGTATAATATATAACAACCAATCACAGCGCAGCTTTCATGTTACCTCAGTATAATATATAACAACCAATCATAGCGCAGCTTTCATGTTACCTCAGCGGTATAATATATAACAACCAATCACAGCGCAGCTTTCATGTTACCTCAGCGGTATAATATATAACAACCAATCACAGCGCAGCTTTCATGTTACCTCAGCAGTATAATATATAACAACCAATCATAGAGCAGCTTTCATGTTACCTCAGCGGTATAATATATAACAACCAATCACAGCGCAGCTTTCATGTTACCTCAGCAGTATAATATATAACAACCAATCACAGCGCAGCTTTCATGTTACCTCAGTATAATATATAACAACCAATCACAGAGCAGCTTTCATGTGACCTCAGCAGTATAATATATAACAACCAATCACAGCGCAGCTTTCATGTTACCTCAGCGGTATAATATATAACAACCAATCACAGCGCAGCTTTCATGTTACCTCAGTATAATATATAACAACCAATCACAGCGCAGCTTTCATGTTACCTCAGCAGTATAATATATAACAACCAATCACAGCGCAGCTTTCATGTTACCTCAGTATAATACATAACAACCAATCACAGCGCAGCTTTAATGTGACCTCAGCAGTATAATATATAACAACCAATCACAGCGCAGCTTTCATGTTACCTCAGCAGTATAATATATAACAACCAATCACAGCGCAGCTTTCATGTTACCTCAGTATAATCTATAACAACCAATCACAGAGCAGCTTTAATGTGACCTCAGCAGTATAATATATAACAACCAATCACAGCGCAGCTTTCATGTTACCTCAGCAGTATAATATATAACAACCAATCACTGCGCAGCTTTCATGTTACCTCAGCAGTATAATATATAACAACCAATCACTGCGCAGCTTTCATGTTACCTCAGTATAATCTATAACAACCAATCACAGCGCAGCTTTCATGTTACCTCAGCAGTATAATATATAACAACCAATCACAGCACAGCTTTCATGTTACCTCAGCAGTATAATATATAACAACCAATCACAGCGCAGCTTTCATGTTACCTCAGTATGATATATAACAACCAATCACAGCGCAGCTTTCATGTTACCTCAGTATGATATATAACAACCAATCACAGCGCAGCTTTCATGTTACCTCCGCGGTATAATATATAACAACCAATCACAGCGCAGCTTTCATGTTACCTCAGTATAATATATAACATATATAAGTGGCACCCTGCAGGGTGGTCTATACCACATATGTATGGCAGCCTGTAGGGTGGTATATACCATATATACAGATAGCAGCTATAAGTGGCACCCTGCAGGGTGGTATATAGATGGCAGCTATAAGTGGCACCCTGTGGTTGGTATAAACAACATATATAGATGGCAGCTGTAAGTGGCACCCTGCAGGGTGGTCTCTATACCATATATGTATGGCAGCTATTAGTGGCACCCTGCAGGGTGGCATATACTATATAGATGGCAGCTGTACATGTAAAAATGAAATATTTTGGAGCAAAAATCAATATAAGACCCCGTCTTATTTTCGGGGAGACCCAGTATAAGTGGCAGCCAATACACAACAATACCAGTGGCACCCGCCAGGGTGGCATTTACCAAATATATTGATGGCAACTATAAGTGGCACCCTGCAGGGTGGTATATACCATATATACAGATGGCAGCTGTTAGTGGCACCCTGCTGGTTGGTATCAACAACATATATAGATGGCAGCTATAAGTGGCACCCTGCAGGGTGGCATATACTACGTGCGGCAGCTATGAGTGGCACCCTGCAGGGTGGCTTATAGGGTGGTATATAGCAGGGTGGTCTATACCATATATACAGATGGCAGCTATACGTGCCACCCTACAGGGTGGTCTATACCATATATGTATGGCAGCTATAAGTGGCGCCCTGCAGGGTGGTCTATACCATATATGTATGCCAGCTCTAAGTGGCACCCTGCAGGGTGGTCTATACCATAAATGTATAGCAGCTATTAGTGGCGCCCTGCAGGGTGGTATATACCATATATGTATGGCAGCTCTAGGTGGCACCCTGCAGGGTGGCTTATACCATATATGTATGGCAGCTATAAGTGGCACCCTGCAGGGTGGTATATACTCTATATGTATTGCAGGTATAAGTGGCGCCCTGCAGGGTGGCATATACTGTCTATGTTCGGCAGCCATAAGTGGCACCCTACAGGGTGGCATATACTATATATGTATTGCAGGTATAAGTGGCACCCTGCAGGGTGGTATATACCATATATGTATAGCAGCTATTAGTGGCACCCTGCAGGGTGGCTTATACCATGTATGTATGGCAGCTATAAGTGGCACCCTGCAGGGTGGTATATACTGTATATGTGCGATAGCTATAAGTGGCACCCTACAGGGTGGTATATACTATATATGTATTGCAGCTATAAGTGGCACCCTGCAGGGTGGTATATACTGTATATGTATGGCAGCGATAAGTGGCACCCTGCAGGGTGGTATATACTGTATATGTGTGGCAGCTATAAGTGGCACCCTACAGGGTGGTATATACCATATATGTATGGCAGCGATAAGTGGCACCCTGCAGGGTGGTATATACTGTATATGTATTGCAGGTATAAGTGGCACCCTGCAGGGTGGTATATACTGTATATGTATTGCAGGTATAAGTGGCACCCTACAGGGTGGTATATACCATATATGTATGGCAGCGATAAGTGGCACCCTGCAGGGTGGTATATACTGTATATGTATTGCAGGTATAAGTGGCACCCTGCAGGGTGGTATATACTGTATATGTGTGGCAGCGATAAGTGGCACCCTGCAGGGTGGTATATACTGTAAATGTATGGCAGCGATAAGTGGCACCCTGCAGGGTGGTATATACTGTAAATGTATGGCAGCGATAAGTGGCACCCTGCAGGGTGGTATATAATATATATGTATTGCAGGTATAAGTGGCACCCTGCAGGGTGGTATATACTGTATATGTATGGCAGCGATAAGTGGCACCCTGCAGGGTGGTATATACTGTATATGTATGGCAGCGATAAGTGGCACCCTGCAGGGTGGTATATACTGTATATGTATGGCAGCGATAAGTGGCACCCTGCAGGGTGGTATATACCGTATATGTATGGCAGCGATAAGTGGCACCCTACAGGGTGGTATATACTGTATATGTATGGCAGCTATAAGTGGCACCCTGCAGGGTGGTATATACTGTATATGTATGGCAGCGATAAGTGGCACCCTGCAGGGTGGTATATACTGTATATGTATGGCAGCTATAAGTGGCACCCTGCAGGGTGGTATATACCATATATGTATGGCAGCTTGCAGGGTGGCATATACCATATTTGTGGCACCACACCCCCCGACCACTACTCACCAATCACCTCCTTCAGCTCATAGTCGTCCCGGTTGATGGACCATGGCAGGGAGCTGGGCTCCGGCTCGGTCATGGCTCTTGCCTCCGTAGAGGGGGATTCCTCCCAGCTGCTCCCCGCGGCTCTCGGTGTGTGCGGACGCGGAGGACCGGTAATCCGGAGGTGTGCGGGATATGACGGTGCTCTCGGTGTCGCCCCCTCCCCAGTGTCTCTCTCACTTCTTCTCTACACTCCTCACATTGCCAAACTTTGCCTTTCCCCTGCCCGGCCTGCCGTGCCCAGGGCCGCATGACGTCACTGCGCGCCGCGTCCGCTCCACGTCGCCATCTTGAGTGTGGCACGGGACGGACGAGCGCCTTACTACTCAGTGATACAAAGTATACAGAAGCGTGGCAGTGATGTAGGGAGTGCCCGGGCACCGTGCCACTGCGGCATGGAAGGGCTGGTGTACACAGGGTGCAGCTATCCCTGCTGGGGACATTCCTGGTGACAAAAAGGCATGGCTGAGCCGCCACCTGCTATAGGGACTCCCACTATGGATAATGTCCCCAGGTGGGATCTCACTGACTCTCCTGGAGGCACAGCACTCTTGCTGGTTACTGTCACTTTAAGGCTTCGTTCTCACTTTACGTTTTTTGCTGCACTTGCGATCTTCAGTTAAAGAGTTCATTCAGTTTTTTTTCTTAAAACACATGATTTGTTAAAAACCGACCAGTTTCTTAAACGCGCTGCTTTGTTTTTTCTTTGCAGTGTTTTTGTATTTTTAATTTGTTTTGCTGCGGCTCAAAAAACGTCCAGTGTGAGCGCAGGCTGCGCGGTACATAAGCATGGCGGTTACGGCCTGTGGCAGAGCTACTACAGCCTGATGGTTTCTCTCAGACTTGGTGTGCAAAGGGTCTTCAAGGCGAGGCGCACGAATATGAAGCCCACTCTTCTGAATGCCTCGTACACGGGGGCAATGTTATTTTGTACCGCAGCGCACTGCAATGTGATGTGGGACACAGTTTGCGGCGTGTCCTATCTTTGTGCGTGCCCACTGTTTCCAAGGGTCCGGCGGCAGCATCGCACCGCTGGGTCGGCGCACGTGTGATACCTCCCCATTAAAAACAACGGGACGCTACTTCCATGAACGCTACCTCCCCAAAGTGTTGTGAGGCGGTTTACATATAAAAATGCCTCACATCTGTGGGAAATCACATGCTGGCGAGCGCCATATCGGGCCGTGAATTACAGAAGCCCGTGTGAAGATGGCCGAACACAACGTAGCATCTATAAAACACCATAGGGAAACATTGTCCAATTTTCTAATATTTTGATTTTCTGATTGTAGACTGAAGATTGTTTTCTATTCCATGACTAAGGGGCGGCCATCTTGTTGGACATGACAACGGGGCGGCCATCTTGTCTGTACATGACTACGGGGCGGCCATCTTGTTGGACATGACAACGGGGCGGCCATCTTGTCTGTACATGACTACGGGGCGGCCATCTTGTCTGAGCTGCAGTTAGCAGCATTTAGGACTAAGCTTTACAACCGCCCCCATGAACTATAGACACAATGAGCAGGAGAGACCAATTCACTTTTATGGGAAAGTGCTGTGGGCATGCTCTGTGACTTGTGGAAGGAGGGGGAGGAGGTGAGCTGTGACATCACTTATAGCGTGGTGGCAAAACCTATGGCACACACAGCCTTCTCTAATTGCACACGCCAACGGCTGCTCACCACGGTAGTGATTACCAGCCAGGGTGCCGCACCTCCCGGCCGGTAATCATTCAGTGGCGCTGCTACAGGTGCACATACTGTCGGCAGTGTGTGCAGCCGGGATCTCCCTCCCCGACCTCTCCATTTTAGTTCCGCAGGAGGAGTTCAGGAATACACACTGCCGTCAGTGTGTTCCCCCGCAGCAGCGCAGAGAAGAGGAGCAGAGGCGCTCCGACTGCATGGAGGAGGAAGGCATATGATTCTCAGTGGGACACTATTACCACTGGGGCTGATATAGGAGGCAATATTACTAGTGTGACCACTCTGCATGTGGCAGCGTACCTCAAGCTGCCTTAGGGTAAGTTACACATGGTGGAAATGCTGCATAATGTCCACAGCTGAACTTTCCACGGCAAATTCCGCAACGTTTCCGCATCCAAACAACAGTCAGATTCTTTACCATCGGAGTGGATCTTGACTGGCAGCTGATTTCATACTATATGGCGCTCCCCCTCACCTCCTCCGAAGGCTTCCCACTGTCAGTGCTCCCTGGCTTCAAGTTCCCAACGACCTGGTCAGGTGTGTTGCCCCATGTCAGGTGATGATGGTCAGGGGAGGCCACTCCACGCCGCTGGGAACTGGAAGCCGGGAAGCCTTCGGAGGAGGTGAGGGGGAGTGCCACAGCTGATTTTTCAGTCAACATCCGCACCGATGGTACTCCAGCGCTCCAGCAAGGAGATAAGCACAGGGCTTTCCTCCCTGTCTATTATGAAACAGAGGTAAAATCATACCTTGTAATAAGCCCCGCCCCTGAAGTGTTGGCACTTTGCGATAAAAAAGTGGGCTTTGGCTTGCAGTTTGGGCACTCGGTCTCTAAAAGGTTCGCAATCACTGACATATAGACTTCTATGGGAGAGTGTTGTGGTTATGCTCTGCGATCTGTGCAGGAAGGGGGTGAGCTGTGACAGCACATATAGGGAATGGTGAAGCAGGATCTCCTCTTTGTGATCAGTGTATAGAAATAGGAGAGCAGGATCTCCTCCTAGTGTGTAGTGTATGGGAGAGAGAGATAGGGCAACAGGGCCTCCTCTTCTCTGTGTGTGCAGCATATGGGAGAGAGAGATAGGGGGCAGGATCTCCTCTTCTCTGTTTTCTCCCATACACTACATACACAGACAACAGGAGATCCTTGCAGTATCTGGGAGAGGGAGATAGGGGAGCAGGATCTCGTTTTCTCTGTGTATGTAGTCTATGGGAGAGAGAGAAAGATAGATAGATAGATAGATAGATATGAGATAGATAGATAGATAGATAGATAGATAGATAGATAGATAGGGGATAGATGATAGATAGATAGATAGATATGAGATAGATAGATAGATAGATAGATAGATAGATAGATAGATAGATAGATAGATAGGAGATAGATAGATAGATACATAGATATGAGATAGATAGATAGATAGAAGAGATATGAGATAGATAGATAGGAGATAGATAGATAGATATAGGAGAGATAGATAGATAGATATGAGATAGATATGAGATAGATAGGAGAGATATGAGATAGATAGATAGATAGATAGATAGAAGAGATATGAGACAGATGGATAGATAGATAGATAGATAGATAGATAGATAGATAGATAGATAGATAGATAGATAGATAGATAGATAGATAGATAGGAGTAATATGAGATAGATAGATATGGGATAGATAGAAGATAGATAGAAGATAGATAGATAGATAGGAGAGATATGAGATAGATAGATAGATAGATATGAGATAGATAGATAGATAGATAGATAGATAGATAGGAGAGATATGAGATAGATAGATCTCTCCTTTATCTGTGCTGTTTATGGGCGAAGTAGAGATAGGGGAGCAGGGCCTCCTCTTCTCTATGTGTACTGTGTATAGGAGAGAGATATGGGAGCCGGATATCCTGTTGTCTATGTGTGTAGTGTATGGGATAGACATAAAGATAGGGCAGCAGGATCTGCTACATGTGAACATACCTATAGAGCTCACTCACACTTACTTATTTCGCATGCGTATTATGTGCTAAAAGCCCACTGATTCCTATTGGGCCCCTCACACCTACATTTGTTTCATGTGCGTATTACGCTTTTGAAATGAAGTGCAGCTTGTCCTATTCTGGTGTTACGCTCCAGTATGGGCTTTGAAGATCTACCATATGCAGTAAATACGCATGGCCATGGGACGTATGCTCCCTTGTGAGCGAGCTTTCAGCGTGTGTCCACACAAGACGTATTTTCCTCAGTGGATCCGTGGCGGGTAAATAGACCTGCGGTGAGGATTCCGAATCTGCAGCGAGTCCGTTTATACTGCGGACGTTCGCAGCAGGTCTCACGCTTTACCTCCGTAATGTGACATATCCGCACCACAATCCAACGCACATCCACATATAAGGGCTCATTCGCAGCAGCGCTCAGGCTTTCTGTCTCTGTTCCATTTTTGGAGCAGAGAGACGGAATTAAAACAAACTTAACCCCTTAGTGACGATTCCTGTTTGTGCCTCAATGACCGACTCATTTCTCACTTCTTTTCATTGTTGCATTCCAGAAGCCATAACTTTTTAACTTTCTGTTGACCTAGCCGTGTGAGGGCTTGTTTTTTACGCTTTTTTGGGGGAACATGTGATGTATACATTTTTAAAAAATTTCCTGCAGCCAGGGCTTAGGTTATGGTTTTGACAGTAGAATTTCCTATTGTCAAAGTTGCATCGCACCGCACGAAAATTGCGTTTTCGTGTGATGCGATGCAGCAGAGAGGAAGGCTCCATAGGGAAACATGGGCTACAAAACCTCACGAGTCGCGGGCATATCGTGGGACCCATGAGGTTTTTTTGTCTGGATGTCGCATGCTACAAAACATCGCACGTGTGAATTAACCCATAGGAAAGCATGGGCTTCACATACATGCAATCTGTAGCATTGTTGCAACACGACAAAATTGTGCGACTTTGTCACCCATGTGAATGAGGCCCAGAGCCCAATGTCCACGAGTGGATCTGAATTGTGGATGATCCACAGTTCAAGCCGCGCATATGGAAATATAGGCGTCCACAGCTGAATTAAAGCATGATTTGGTTGTTCTTTGGTTGTGGAAATCGAATTGCAGCATGCTCCATTTCAGTGTGCTTCTCGTAGGAGTTTGGAAAAAAAACTCTACTGTGCATGTGGTCAAAAACCCCGCCTCCAGGAAGTGCTGGGCTTGATTGGTTCTTGAGCGCCGTGCCTCAGCCAATCACTGCACTACTTGATGAACCAATCACAATCATTCAATGCAATGGCTGTGATTGGTTCATCGAACTCTGCAGTGATTGGCTGAGCCGCAGTGCTCAAGAACCAGTGAGAGCCAGCGCTTCCTGGAGGCGGGGTTTTTAAACTCCTCACCAAGAAGTGCTGGGGAAAAACTACAAGCAAGTCTACCGGAGATGCAGAGGAGAAGTGCGGTGGAGCCAGACAGCGCCTCTTAGGTGATGTATTGTAGTTTTATTTTAGGGACAGACAGTAGGATTTCCTACTGTAAAAGTTGCATTGCACCGCATGAAAACCACGTTTTCGCATGATGCGATGCAACACAAAGGAAGGCTTCATAGGGAAACATGGGCTTAATGACATCGCAAATCGTGACAATATTCAGCGCGCCGCGATTTATTTTCTTGCAATGTAGCAGCCTACTAAACATTGCTAATGTGAAGGAACCCACAGGAAAGCGTGGGCTTCACATGCATGTGATTTGTGGCGCCTGTGGAAAATCGCGCAATTTTGTCGCCCATGTGAAAGCTGCCTTGGGGTTTATTGCAGAATTATACCTCCTGTATGTTTGAAATCCGCAAAAACAATTCATCCAGACGAAAGCTTTTTCGGTGTGAAATTTAATCTTGCGGTTTTGAAGTAAAGATGCGCGGATTATAACCGGAGCGGATTAGGGAAAACATCGTGGGGCGGAAATTACATCCCGTGTGAAACTTCCCTAAAACTAATTGCTCAGGGCTGCGGGATGCCATAATTAGCCTGTAAACCGCGCACATGTGTGATAATTATATATTGTGTGAACGCCGCCACCCATTTAGGTTCTCCGCGGCGGCAGCAAGCTGTATCTGTAGCCCCAGGAGAATTCAACTTCTAACCTTTCAGAGTGCAGTCACACGGGCGACAGCGAGCCGGGTCTAACATTCTCTGGCGCAACTTGCATCACACAGCACACGGACGCCCTATCTGTGCGATGTGTGGGGGACCACCTATCTGTGCGATGCGTGGGAGACCACCTATCTGTGCGATGTGCGGGGGACCACCTATCTGTGCGATGTGCGGGGGACCACCTATCTGTGCGATGCGTGGGAGACCACCTATCTGTGCGATGTGCGGGGGACCACCTATCTGTGTGATGTGCGGGAGACCACCTATCTGTGCGATGTGGTGGAGACCACCTATCTGTGCGATGTGCGGGAGACCGCCTATCTGTGCGATGTGTGGGGGACCACCTATCTGTGCGATGTGTGGGAGACCACCTATCTGTGCGATGTGCGGGAGACCACCTATCTGTGAGATGTGCGGGAGACCACCTATCTGTGCGATGTGCAGGAGACCACCTATCTGTGCGATGTGCGGGGGACCACCTATCTGTGCGATGTGCGGGAGACCACCTATCTGTGCGATGTGTGGGAGACCACCTATCTGTGCGATGTGCAGGAGACCACCTATCTGTGCGATGTGCAGGAGACCACCTATCTGTGCGATGTGTGGGAGACCACCTATCTGTGCGATGTGCGGGGGACCACCTATCTGTGCGATGTGCGGGGGACCACCTATCTGTGCGATGTGCGGGAGACCACCTATCTGTGCGATGTGCGGGAGACCACCTATCTGTGCGATGTGCGGGAGACCGCCTATCTGTGCGATTTGCGGGAGACCATCTATCTGTGCGATGTGCAGGAGACCACCTATCTGCATGTTCTATTCTCATGGTAGACTCACACAAAAATACAACATGCTGCGATTTCTCCATCTCAGGCTACCTACAGACGGGCGAGCGCGATATCGCAGCTATTAACCCTCTAAATGCCCCAATTATTGTTCAGGGCTGCCATAACTAAATGCCTATGAAGACAAACCTTCATAGTCTGTCAATATGTGGTATAATGTAATATTGTGCTATTACATTATACTGTATGAGCGATCAAACAATCACAAGGTCAAGTCTCCTATGGCGACTAAAAAAAAAATCTAAAAATAAGTTTAAAAAAGGTTTTTTTAAATTACTGTAAAAAATAAAGAACATAAAAGTAAAAAAAAAAAACGTTTCCCATATTAATAATAATAAAATAAATGAATAAAAGCAAATTTGGTATCGCTGTATCCATAAAAATCAGATCTATCAAAGTTAGGCCGGCTTCACACGGGCGGACTCCAATTACCGAATCCACACAGAGCATCCGCGGCAAAACGCACAGATTGAAAAGCATGCAAATCAGCTTTTACTATACAAGGGTGGTTTCATGCATGTATTTGCAGCCGGATCAGTGACTGAACCTCCGACACAGATGTGAAACCACCCTTATTTAGTATCAAGGATACCAAGGATGGCAGAATTGAGGATATTTTTTTATTTCACTCCATTTCGGAAATTGACCATTTAATATACCGCATAATGTTAAATGTTTGTTTCATGCTAATTGTATCGTCGGTGTCTTACATGTAGTGTGCATTTGAGGCGTATTGCACCTCTGCAGCACTGAATGGGCTAATGTCTGGGTTATGTCTGAGAAATGTATCCTGTTGTATGTCATGTGATTATGTTTTATATGTGTGTTTTGCAAGAGGTTCTGCAAGAGAGTCAGTCTGCAAGTTAGCCAGTGAGAGAGGAGTCTGACACCCACACAGACACTGATCAGTCTGAGTGTGGAGAATGGAGGAGGCCGAGCGATGGCCTGAAGCTCACCCTAGGCCCAGGAAACCCAGGAACCTCCGGTACGTCTAATGCAAGCCAAGTGAATGAAACCGCTTCACAGTGAGGAATAAGGACAAGTGTGAGTTGGCCAGTGTTGAGAGAGTTTGTATCGGGAGAATGACAGCGCACAGATAACTGGGACTGTGAGTTGCTTGTATGCCCAGAGAGCCTCCACTGCTGATATTCCACATTTGTTTATGGACTGTTTACTGTTGGTTGCAAGAAGTTAAGTAAACGGACATTACCGACCGTTCCTGGGTTTGTTCAGAAAGTTATCCCTGCGTGTGGACTACTTTATTACAACTTCAAGATTCTCCACAGAGGACGGAACGGTGGCGTCACAAGTGACAACGGACTTTAAGGTAACCGCTAGTTACCCTTTCCCTGTGACCACCCAGCAATGACTTGATTGGGTCCTGGGCTACCCTCAGGGGAGGAGATGGTAGAGCCATCATGCCACAATTATTCCTTATCTGTGGGCCCGCTCCTCAGACACTGCAATAACCTATTCATAGACATCACCATCGGTGATAAGAGGAGGAAGTCGGAGTGTTGGCTTCACTTCAATTCCATTCAAATCAATGGGAGCGCTGCATTGCTCCTGCGCTTCCTGCTTAGGAGCAAAGTTCATGTCTTGTCCTGAGCACGAAGTGTACGATAAGCGCAGAGATCCTATTGATTTGAATGGGAGTGAAATGGGTGCTCCAACTTCCTCTTATGACCACTGATGGCGATATACAGGGGAGTGGTGGATCCCTGTTCACGGGACTACTAATGGCCTATCCAGGGGATAGGTCATCAGTTAAAAAAGGGCAGAATTCCCCTTTAAGAACTCTACTCTCTCCTGGTTGTCTTCCTACCTCTCTGATCACTCTTCAGGGTATCACTTGGGTTTGTTAGAAGGGTGGACATATGAAAGGGTAAAAGGTGATGGCTTACAAGTTCACAGATGTGGACTCACTACTGGTCATGACATGACAATAGTCAGAAATCCGAGGGTTAGCTCGAGTCCTTGTGTTAATGACTGGAAAGTTCTAATCAGCTTGAATTTCCAAATTATCCTTCCTGTATGTCATTTCTAAAAGTACCTTTCAGGATGAAGACCTTTACATCAGTTATACTGTAGAACATTCCCAGATTTACCTTTCCTCTCATAAAAAAAGGAGCCTCCTCGTCAGGAGTGCCCTCTCATCACCATCGAAAACCGGCATTTTCCTTTGTAACAGCAAAAATGCAAGACCAGCACCCACGTCTTACCAACGTAACACTCCCAACACACAACGGGATCAGAGGTGTAACCTGAAGCTCCTGGGCCCCAATGCAAAATCTGTAATAGGGCCCCCAACTATAATGCTTTACTCATAGTACTGGGCTCCCTATATGGGGAAGAGAGGCCTTATGGGCCCCCTAAGGCTCCTGGGCCCCGGTGCGACCACATCCCCTGCACCCACTATAGTTACAGCCTGTACAATGATTGATGCTTTCTCCTTCAGGTAGAAATCCAGATCTGCTCACCTGAACACACCACCCCAGGCTGAAATGTGCAAGGACGACAATCTGAGCGTAGATTCAAGTCCCAAGCAGAGGAATCCAGCGCTGCCCAACACGTTGATTGAAACTTATTATACATTATTACCTATTAGAGATATTTCAAAAACATGTATGCGGTAAAAAATTGCTGCCAAGATCTAAATATGCTTGGTGTTTCTGAAAAAAGTTTCCTTCTTCAGTTTCGTGTGTCTTCTCTAAAAATCTTTGCACTTCTTTTTGAAAATTTGAGAGTGAAAGATGTCAGGACTGAAACGAGTGAGCGATGAGGATCTTGCATTATGGAGGAGAGTGAGGGCGAAGGAGATTACAGCCATGAAAGTGACCGTGAAGAACCCGTTACTGCTTTCAGTGGTTATACTTCCAGTGATGAAGATGAGAGTGGAGATAATTTGTTACCTGTTACAGGTAGCTGGAGGGTGTTTGGTGATGGAGATCTTCTACAGTTCCCGGACACAGGGACCCAACAGGGATTCACCCTTGTCCAAAAACTGAGCTACAATAGTTCCAACTTTTTTTCACTGATAAACTTTTTGGCAAAATTGTGACTACAACAAATCTGTTTGCAGCAGAAAAAATGCAAAAGGCGACTCCACTACCGAAATATTCAATGTGGGGCTCCAGGAAGGATGTTACGTCCGAAGAAAGGAAGGCGTTCTTTAGTGTCATAATGAACATGGCTCTGAATTTGAAGCCGTAATTAGTGGACGACTTTACTGACGAACGGCTAGACCGAACCCATTCAAGAATGTTTTCTTCTGTTTCCATTTTCTCCAAAGTTTTTGGATGCTGCATTTAGTTCCTCCTGATGCTGTGCAAGGGAGTGCGAGTACCCGAGGGGGCAAGGTGAAGAACGTCAGTGACTACATGGACAAGATCTGTATGTTCCAGGAAGAAATAGGCTTCAAAGGAAGGGTTCAATTCAAGTGCTGCAATCCAAGAAGCCTACAAAGTGGGGCCGACAAATTTTTGGCCTATGTGATTGTGAAAATGGCTTTGTATTTTCTTACATTCCCTATTATAGCAAGACCCCCTCCCCCAGACAGTCTTATTCGGCCTGATTTGCCATTTACATCTCGGATTGTGATCCATTTGGCACAAGGCTTACAAGGCCAAACAAGTGTAAAGGCTACCACATCTACACTGATCGGTTCGATCCAAAATAAAAGGT
Organism: Eleutherodactylus coqui; assembly: GCF_035609145.1. Lineage (NCBI taxonomy): Eukaryota > Metazoa > Chordata > Amphibia > Anura > Eleutherodactylidae > Eleutherodactylus > Eleutherodactylus coqui. Next base: position 118,234,162 of record NC_089848.1, read on the forward strand.
CAGCACACAAAGCTTCCATAACACAACTTTTCTATATTTTATTCATTACAATTAAAACGATGTTACAATATAACAGAGATGAGTCTCCAATGTGCAGCAGAGAGACGGAAGGAAGGCATGCAACATCTCAAGTTCATAGAATAATATAGAAGTTCAAAAATGCATGTATGCAAAACCATATATCAGCGATCATTTAATCGTATAGAATGACCCATGTCAGGAAGAGATTTACCCGTTGCGGTGGTGGTGCGCGGCGCGGGCTCTGCATTTCTGCCAGGTGTGGTGGCCACCGGTGTGGCGCTGCTCGGCGTCCCTCTGTGCCATTTGGCGTCCCTGTTGGCTTGTGGCGTGGGGTCCGTTGCGCTGTTGGGTGGGGCCTCAGCAGCCGGGCTCAGAGTTCCCCCTGTTAGGGGGTGCGGCCGGAGGAGGGCCGGTTTATATGCCTCACCGACCAGCTTTTGGTATTTAACTCCGCTAACACTGTCAGTCCCTGCCAGTGTTTCCTATGGTTCACCAGCTAACACCCGCTCAGGTTTTTCTGTCCAGTCTGCTGACCTGGTTTGCTCTGACCTTGAATTAGTATCTCCTTTGAGCTCCTAATTGGTTACTTGACGCTCAGTCTGCTGTTAGTTTGTATTCTGTCTATCTGGTTGGTTGGTCTCTTCCGTCCTTTCCTGGGATCCCTTCAGTGCAGAGTAGAGACCGCCGCCCAGTTGTCGCCCTGGGGCTTTTCCCAGGGGGGGCAAATAGGTAGGACCAGGGGAGATGGTTGGTTGTAGGGACTTCCTGTCCTCTGTTCCTAAACCAGCCCTGACAACACATCAAACATACAAAAGATTGAACCTACATGCATATGTAACAGTACAAAATGCATGAAGCCCACCTTACCACCCGCACCCCAACACGTTTTTCTCCCCAAGCTTCCTTAGGGGGTACCGGTTCTACACAAGCCCTCAACTTGCGCGGGAATTGCATTATATGAAAATGCATATTTACCCGAACAGTCATGGCTTCCAGGAAGGATTTTCGTAGTTAACCGAAAAAGAAAAACATTCTAGAATATCAATTACGTGTCTATCAATATGACAATAAAGTGATGTGCCTCTCAGTCCAAAACAAGAGGACTGTGACAATGCCAAGAATGTTCTATGGCCCTCAAAGACAGCCGGTCATCGGAAGAAACTGCCAGTTCGATTGAAAAGCCCACCATTATTATGGACTACACATAGTTTATGGGATGAGCGGATGGAGCTGGTCAGGACTGCGGATGCTACGGTCTTACCAGAAGACCCGACAAATGGTGGAAAAAACTCTTCTGGCTGATGGAAGTCGTAGTTGTGACCAGCTCCATCCTTTACTCCATAGAAAGGAGGAGAGGGACCGAAAATTGTGGACATACCTTTCTTACAGGAAAACCTCATCACTCATCTTGTGGGCAATGTGAGGAACAGAAATACAAGAAAGAGGGGAAGACCATCAGCTTCTGAGGCCGATGGAAGACTAGATGGGAAGACTCCTCAGGCAAAATGAAAAATAATCCACAAAGGATTGCATGGTTTACAGCAGGAGGAAGGAGAGGAACTGGATTCCACTGTAAGACATGCGGCAGGAGCCCTGACGTCATCCATGGAGATTACTTCAAAAAGTACCGCACGCTCAAAAAATGATAAACCAAAATAAACTAAAACACTTTATTTGTCCAAAATTGCTAATAAAATAATCATTAGTTCATTTTTGTGTGTTTCTGTTGAGTTCGTATCTGTATTGCGCATTACGTGCGCGATGTATGTGCGTATAATATGCGGTACATTGCAGTGATTCCAATATATTGATCTTCGCTATTACACTCACACTAGCGTTTTCCATTGCGTATAATAAGAAAGAATGCAGCATGTTTTATCCCGCTGCATATTACGCGCGATAGAACCCATTGTTCTCTATGGGTGCGTACAAAACGCTGTACATACGCAGTTAAAATCGCATCAGTGCGGCGTTTATACGCATCGTCGCTAAGTGACAGAGTGGGAATTTTTTATTTTTATTTTAAAAGGAAACTAGGTGAATTGGATTGGAAAGGGTTAACTCAATGCACTGAAAAACAAGGGTGCAGATTTTGTCAATTAGGGCTCCTGCGGTCGAGCGTAGGTGTAGATACGCTAGCGATAGCTGCGAAGGGAGCGCTATTACGGGCTATCGCGCACGTATCAGCACATTTTACCGTATTTTTCTGTCCCGCCTAATTAGTTGCTAGTGTATTCGACCCCATGAAATCGTGCAGTTCATAGAGTCCTATGGTGGCGCACAAAAAGAGAGCATGTCGCAAAAATGGGAGGGAACCCATTGAAATCACGTGCAAAATCGCCGTCCGCAGAAGCCCTTAGTGGGGACTTTGGTGCATTTTTTCCACAGACTTTAATTGCAGAATTCCATCTCCTGTATGTTAGAAATCCGCAACAACAATTGCGTAAGACGCCCTTAACTCCGAAGACGAAAGCGTTTCCGCTGCAGAATCTAATGCTGCGGTTTTGAAGTAACGCCTCGCGGATTACAGCAGGTGCCATAGGGACAATATTGTGAGGTAGAAATGTCCGCGGGGACTAATTACATCCCTTGCGAAACTTCCCGAAAACTAATTGCTCAGGGCTGCGGGATGCCATAATTAGCGTGTAAACCGCGCACATGTGTGATAATTATATCTTGTGTGAACGCCGCCACCCATTTAGGTTCTCCGCGGCGGCAGCAAGTTGTATCTGTAGCCCCGGGAGAATTCAACTTGTAACCTTTCAGAGTGCAGTCACACGGGCGACAGCGAGCCGGGTCTAACGCCCGCAAAGTGTGACCAAATCACGTGTTTAACCCCTAAGACACCACCGCGGATAGCCTCTCGGGGCCAGCCTGTGGCAAGTACCCGCCCGTCTCTGAGCAAAGTTATCACAAGCAGAGCAATCCCTGCTGAGGCTGCCTACACATCTCGGCCAATATGGCGTTCGCCAACGTGCGTTTTCATGCGATGCCAGGTGTTTTTCTGGCAAAAATACCTCCTATCACTTCTGTATTCTCCGGCGCGGCTTTCAGGCACGTTAGTGGATTAGCAGGTGTTTCCCATTCGTGCGCTGTGTTGTCCTGACGGCGCACATGCGCTGTACTTTTTTTTTTTTTAACTCTTGCTTTCCCAATGGAAGCCATCCGTGCGGGAACCACACTAAAATGGAGCCTGCTGCGATTTGTTTTCTGCATGTGGAATCCGGAAAACAAATACGCAAGTGCGGACGCCCATGGTTCCCCTGCGGATCTTCCGTGCAGGTGCCGCAATTCAAATCCGCCAGTGGACATGAGTCCTAATACACAACAATGCGCCTACCTGAGCATTTGTTATTATATGTGTAGCATGACAGGGCGGAGCATACAATGGCGCGGTCACCGCCGCGGGGGGCTTGCGGTAAGGGCTCACTACCACCGTCTGAGAAGATGCATGTCCAATAGGATTAGCACAAGCGAGTCCACTTGTTCTGAGATCAATGCTTCTACCTGGACCAAACGGATCGCCCATGTTTATCGGTGACGGTAGTCATGTGATCCTCCCAACATTAATAGCGATGCTAAAAACATGGCCGCTATCAGCAGCAAACACGGGTGTAATTCCGCCACCTAGGAAAAGCCTATAGCTGAGTCCGCCATCTTGGATTTTGGCTGCTAAATTAAGTTCAACTGGTTGACGGGCTAAATCGTGTTGGTCGAAGTTATTCTACTTGATCTTTAGATCCACTCTCATTGATCTCTGATCGAAACTTTGGTGCAACCGTCCCCCAGGTCAGCGTCACACGCACGTATTTTGCGAGAAAAAACCCCACTGCACATATCTTCAGCTCGTTAAACTAATGGGTCATCCACTGGCTGAGATCGGCGGTAAAACGTGTGGCGCACACAAATACACAATGCGCAAAAACAAGGCGCAAATACGTATACGTTCATATGACACAGGCTTTAATGCTGCACAGCAGGAGAGGGCTGGTATCTGGTGGGGGTTTAGTGAGGATTGGAGGGGTAAAGCTAAGTCCGGGGGTGGTAAGTCTTAGGGAGGGCACACTAGGCAGTTGCCAAGGGCACCCATTTCCTAGGATTAAAAGCCCAGAAGCAAACCAAAACTGAACTTTATAATGTAGCAGCACGCAGACATGTGACTTGGGGATGTAAGTGTAGTATTACGCCGGTCTCACACGACCAGATTCCGTGATCGGCGTCCGCACAGATGATCTGCGGTAACACCCGGGCATTGAAAGGCATGTATTTTCGATTTTTCCTGCACACTCGCGGGTACAAATTGCGTATGTAGGAGCCTTCATTTTTCCTTCAGGAGGTTTCAGGCGTTGGTATGCACAATCGTGCTTGCCGCTACAGGGGGCGTAGTTGCGCACGGACAGCTTTTTTTTCTCTTCCTTCCCTGGTTTTTCAAACTGTGAGCAATGGCGCAGGAGTGTGAAGAAAAGAATGGTAGGAAGATGGGGGCGTGCTAACTCTTCTCACAGCGTCCCACTATCCCGCTGGTGAAAACCAAACCAGTGAAGTCAGCGTCTTCGCTTTGTGGTGTTTTGTGGCTGTGATTTCCATGTTGTCGGCGTCCGCTCACAGGGCCCGTCATGTGGCCCCATCTGGGCTGCGTGTTATTACACGCAGTGAATACAGCGCATTATTATATTGGGTTCATTCACAGCGCATTTTTTTTGCGCAATGTGCGATCGCTTTAAAGAATACGTAATACGTTCTATCCAAGTGCGTAAGAACCCATAGGAATCAATGAGCTCGTGTGAATCCGCACGACATACGCAGAAAACCTGCGTATACGCGGCACATACACGCACAATATCAATGTGACTTTGTAGTGATACATGCGGTGTATTGGCACGTCCAAAATCACTTTTCTGCCTGTGTGAACCCAGCCTTAAGCCCTTAGGCTGTCTGTCCACAGGAGCCGGCAGACGGATCTCCGCGGTCAGACTATCTGGCAGATAAGCTGACCGTGGGGCAGCATGCTGCCAATTGCCGGCCGCGAGCAGAGAATCGCTATGATTCTCCGCTCGTGGACAGGGGGACGGCACTTTCCATAGCAATGCTATGGAAAGCAAGCATTGCGTTCCCTGCGGCCGGATTATTGCCATGGAGAACACAATTCAAAAACGCCCGTGGACACGCAGCCTTAGTGGCATGCACCAGAAAATATGCGGGGCTTGCAGCAATGACCATGCAGTTAAACCCCAGAAGATTTCCGTGGACAGCTCTAGTGCTGAAACGTGCAGAGCACCGAGCCGCCATCTGAAATCTTATGGGGTTTTATTGCATTGGTGACTCATTTATAAACCTGCCCTGTGAGGCCGACATGGTAATAATAAACCCGCCACTGAAGGGGTTAATGCCGTATGACTAATACCGTCAAATGGCACCGGGAGGTGGAATGGACAATCTTGGAGACTACTAGGAGGATCTGGCGCAGTGCAGTCTGGGAGATGTAGTCTCTCATGGGATGTGGGGGTTTGTAAACAAGTCATTAGAAAAGCGTCACAATAATATAAGGGTCTCCAGGGGGCGTCACAACACAGCGCACCCGTATATAATGGGGTCTGGCCGTCTTTACAAATCCACAATAGTGTGTGAAAACAAAGGCAGGCAGCAGACGAGGGGCTGCAGACAGGAGCGGCGGGTCTAAGGCTTCCGCTCTATTATTGGTCTCTTCCTGAAGGCGGTGGCTGAGAACAGAGCAGTGCGGGAGGCGGCTGACATGTATGCAGCGCCCAGACTGACAAGAAGATACCGGGCGTCACAAGTCTGGAAACACCAATACAGAATGGAAACCTGTTAGCCATGTGACCAATACGACGGCCATTTTGAATGCCGCCATCTTGGATCCAACTCTAATTTTTCCAGTGGGAAGGTCGGTGTGATATGTCAGACAGGGGGGGAATTTCACCAGAAAAACAGCAGTTGGCGCCATACAAACAAAGATTATTATTATTATTATTATTCATTTTAACACAACTTTATTCGTTCTCATCGCTGATTTTTCTTCATTTCAGGCAATCAATGTGAATGATGGCGTTCAGTCAGACAGAACGTGTTCAGATCGTCCTTATGTCAGGTGAACAACGCAAACATGTCATCGCCGCCGATTACAAGCAACGCCACCCACCCAGACCTCCCATTACCCACAATGCAGTGGCCATGCGAGTGCGATGTTTTACCATTGAAGTCCATTTCTAAATTCTAAGAAACACGTTCCGTCGCTGATAAACTGAAATATGGACGACCAAAAACATTTGCGCATTTCAGGCTCCATAGGAATTTATTGGGATGTGCAAATGCGCGCTCAAAATCGTGCTCATAACTGTGCGATTTCGCAGTGTTCGTTACTAACCCCGCAACTCATTAGACTGACCCGCCTGTTCAAAAATGGCGTAGATGTGCTCTGCGCCAATGTGAACTGGGCTGACAATGCAGAAAAGGATGCCTGCGCAGGAACGCTCGTGCGAACGAGGCCTCAGGCTCCTTTTACACGGAGTGATCATTTGCTCGATGCCGGCGTTCGCTCGTTTAGACTGTTTATATAAGTCGCTCGCAGATCGTTCGCATTCACTGATGAACATCGACAAGTAAACAATGGCTGTTCACACGCTTAGGCCGGGCTCACACAAGCGTAACGTCATCACTTATTACGCACGCGTGTAATACACGGTCATGGAGTCAGTGAAGGTGCATCGATTCCCATTGATCCCTTCACACTTGCGTATATTACGTGCGTAAAAAAGAGCGCAGCGACTTCCCCTGTGACCGCGTATTAAACACGACAGATCCCTACTGTTCTGGAAATGCTGTACAAACATGATTATTATTACGTATCTGTGGTGTTTAAATGCAACGCCGCGATGCGACAGAGCGGGAAATCAAAGACGTCAGACTGCGCATGGCAGCGTGATGATCCGCAGTGCAGTATGCCCGTAGGCTTCACTGGGCATCCGCAGCTCATTAAATACCCGCAGATGTCATTTTATCGCACTCGTGGGATGAAAATCAGGGCACGCTCCATTTTCTGCGGTTCCCCGCTCGGACGGCTTCCATTGAAGTCATTGGAAGACGTCCGATCAGCGTCCGTGCCGCGGATGACACTGTGGATATGCCAAGAGCTTAAAAAAAAACATGGGGTATGCACATGGCACGCCGGGACACATGCTCTGTGCAGAAGAAAAACGAAGGAGACCCGCGCCGCGTCCGGACAGGTGAGAAAATGTCATTGTTGGCCTCATGGCATTCTGCACTGGGGATCCGTGCGTGTCCGCGGACAGGTGAATACATTTTCTTACCTGTCCACATCCAGCGCAGGTCTCCTCTGCGCCGGCCGGATCTTCTTTCTTCAGCACGGCGGATGCGCCGGACGCATGTGCAGTGCATTTTTTAAAGATCTCCTGCTTTTCCGCAACACGTCCGCAGTGACAGCTGCAGCTGCGCCTCGGATCAGGCGGTTTCCATTGACTTCAATGGAAGCCGTCCCATAGGATCCGCAGAAAAATGGAGCATGGTGCGATTCCTTCCCGTGTAATCCGCGCCGCGAAAATAAATTCCATCCGCATGCTTTAAATTGTCTCGCGGATGCTAATGGGCGCCTGGAGCTGCGGATCTTATAATTATAATCCGCCCGTGGACACGGCGCCTTATTCTTATGTCTGCATAAAATGAACGGCGAATGAGAAGCGAATTAATTCTCGTTCGTCGCCCTTTTTGGCCGTGTTTACACTGAACAATTATTGGTCAGATTTGCGCGATCCAACCATTTCCTTGAACGACCAGCATTGCGTGTAAACGAGCCTTGAGCAATAGGTGTATTCTATTATTCCCTAAACTAGCACTTTGAGCGCTGCATGCTGGTACATGTAGTTCCACAAATGTTATCAAAGCGGATTCAATCACACTTAATTCCCTCTTTATTGACCGACATGTTACAGATCCGTCAGCACTAGTGATTATAGAGCCCGTCAGCTCCGACAGCGGCTGCTTTCTAGTAATATCCCCGACGTCTCGGTTCTGCCCCTCTCAAGATGGCCGCCAAATCCATCAGGGCGTGGTTGCAGATGACGTGACGTCATCGCGGCGGCGTTCCTATGTCTCCGCCTACTCGGACACGTGACTGGTGAATTTTATTTCCTGCCGCAGAGTATTTGCTCATCTGTGGGAGGGCGGTGGAGACGTGGCGCATGCGCATTGTGGCGGCTCCGGCGCACCGCAGCCATGATTATCACTGGAAGAAAGGAGAGAGACGAGCTGAGCTGTACATGTCTGAGTTCCAGAAGGATGAAAGCCCCCTAGTGGCAGCAGCCGTCACTGCACTCAGTATCTTCTCTACAGGAATATGATTAAAAACATGACAGACCCTGCATCAAAATATCTCATAGCTGCCGCTGTGCGCCGACGTATCTGATATCTGCCGCTGCGCTGGATCCTGCACTGACATATCTTGTAGCCTCCACTGGTGTCCCATGTCCTCCACTGCACCATATACTGTACCAACATCTCATAACCTCCGCCGCATGCTATTCTGCACCATCATATCTCATATCCTCCAGTGTGCGTTATCTTGTACCGACATATTTTGTATCCTCCGCCCCGTATACTGCACTGACATCTCCTATCCTCCGCTGCATCTTGCACCCACATATTGTATATCCTGCGCTGTGCATGATCCTGCACTGACATATCTCATATCCTGCACTGATATCCTCCATAGCCTCCACTGTGCAAGATCTAGTGCCGACATATATTGTATCCTCCGATGTACACTATGCTGCACAATATCCTGCACTGACATATATCCTTTGCTGTGCAACAAGATATACCTCGTATCCTCCGCTGCGCAGGATCCCGCACCGACATATCTTGTACCTTATTTAGGTGGATATAAGAGGGTAATGATCACACTGTCCTCCCAGCAGGCAGAGATGTACTGGCTCTAGCTGGTCATGTGTTCTCATGGTGACAACCTTGGAATTACTTAACATCGTGCTGTGGGCTAAAAAAAGGCTCGTGTCAATCCAGTCCACCCTGCCTCTCTTCCACCCTCCCCTCCCCCGCCTTTATCCCCAGTGTTGATCCAGAGGAAGACAAAAAATCCCAATCGGGTAGCAGCCCATTTTTCTCATTTTAGAGGGAAAAAAATTCCTTCCGGACTCCAATCTGGCAATCAGAACGATCACCGACCCTTCTGAAGTAATCAGCGATTATAACATATCATATTGTAATGCCCAAGACAGACACCCGGGCCCCGCTTCTACTCTTTTATCGAGTTCCCCATCACCACGTCCTCAGGCAGACTGTAGCATACAGGCTCTTCATGAGGGAGGCTTATTTAGGTGAATAGAACTGAGGCAATGATAATCACGCTGTCTTCTCAGCAGGCAGAGATGGTACTGGCCTAAGCTGGTCATGGGGTACTGTGCTGACGCATTATGGGATTGTTAGCACAGCACAGACGAGAAAACTGAGAAGTCTAAAAACCAAGATGTTGCCTGATAAGTATCAGACAGGAGGCTGCACTGCAGGGAAGTGACTGCACTACACAGTTGAGACATCCAGAGTGGGAAAGGGAATCAGGAGAGATGCGTTTGCAATGGGATGGCCCTTTAATGTGAGCATCTCCTTAAAGGGGCTGTCCCGCGCCGAAACGGTTTTTTTTTTTTTTCAACCCCCCCCCCCCCCCCGTTCGGCGCGAGACAAACCCGATGCAGGGGTTAAAAAAGAACACCGCACAGCGCTTACCTGAATCCCCGCGCTCCGGTGACTTCTTACTTACCGGTTGAAGATGGCCGCCGGGATCTTCTACCTCCGTGGACCGCAGCTCTTCTGTGCGGTCCATTGCCGATTCCAGCCTCCTGATTGGCTGGAATCGGCACGTGACGGGGCGGAGCTACACGGAGCCCCATTGAGAAGAGAAGAAGACCCGGACTGCGCAAGCGCGTCTAATTTGGCCATTAGACGGCGAAAATTAGACGGCACCATGGAGACGAGGACGCTAGCAACAGAGCAGGTAAGTGAAAAACTTCTTATAACTTCTGTATGGCTCATAATTAATGCACAATGTACATTACAAAGTGCATTAATATGGCCATACAGAAGTGTATAGACCCACTTGCTGCCGCGGGACAACCCCTTTAAATATCATATATTAAATGATCTTTGTGGACATCACTCTTCATGGATTGACAAAAGAAGCAAATCGGTCATTTTATGTTCTGAGAATAATCTTTATTGATAAGACACAATGACAGACGATGCAGTAAAGATTCAGCCGCGCCATATAACCGAGCACCTGAGAACATTATGTACCATCCTTAAAGGGACGCCGTCAGCAGGTCTGCGGGGGTTAAACCACATACAGCTTCATAACCATAAAGCAGAACTCCACATCATCTCCTGTACTGCTGCCTGAAGACACAGACCGTGAAGAATAAGACTTCTAAAACTTTGTGTGCCGTATGCAAATAGTGCCCAAGCGGTCCAGTGGGCGGGCCCAGACTGTCTCTGTTGCCCAAACTTCACTCAATAACCCGCCCCTCTCTGGCTGAGCGACGTGGATGATGTCTTCTACAGGATGATGTCTTCTCCAGATTCCATGTATGCGCCGCAAGCTACAGGCTGGTGCATGCGCAGAAGTGCCAGTCAAATCTGCCCACAATAAGGCTCTAGAGCCTGCGCAAATCGGCAGTCCACAGTCTGGCAGCGCGTGTGCAATATCAGGACTGTCTGATGGATAATGTAGGAGAGACCATCCGCATCACTCAGCCACAGAGGGGCGGGTGACGGAGCAAAGTGCAGGCAGCAGAGACGGCCCGGCCCCGGCCACCAGGATGCTATTTGCACGCAGCGCAGGGAATTTTGAAAGTATTTTTTCAAGCCAGGCAGCTTTAGGCAATGTTACAGGATAGGATTTGGAAAGAGTTCTACTTTATTGTTCTGCAGCTGTACCTGATTAACACCTTTAGTGGCACGCCCAGAAAATCTCTGGGGCTTGCTGCGCTGACATGGTAATAATACGCCTGCCACTGAAGGGGTTAAACCTACTCACAACTGCTGACCGCTTCCCCTTAATAACCATCAACACAAAGTTTTGACCGATACAATGTAACAGAAGTCAGCAGCCTGTCCTGTATGGTGGGCATCCATCAGCTCATTACTGAGCACCCCCGCCAGTACTGAGCATGGAATGAGAAAAGACAACAGATTGGCATCTTTTTTTTTTCATGGCAACATAAGTAAAAAAAAAAAACAAAAGACCCCGCAGTGAATAGACATGTTAAGTCCACATTCACTGCCTTTTGCCTTTAACCCTCCCATAGACCTTCATCGGCTTTTTGGTCCAATAATAGAGAACAAAATAGGACATGCAATGGTTTTTAACACGTGTAAAATACGCACTGAACACGCCAATTCAATTCCACGGGTCCGAGCTCAGTTAGTGAAAACTACAGACCGAACACGGAGTGAAGGGGCCCGGGCTGTAATTCTGGCCGCACCAGCCTCTGTGATGAATACCGGACCCCCAAATACTGTACTATGAATGGGCTACATAATTGCATCATAGACCCACGAGGGGCGCCGCGGAGCGCTGGGGCTTATTTACTATTGAAAATACGAGTTTTCTGGAGCAAATTCTGGCAGGAAGCTCTTCCTGCTCTGCTGCATTTGTCATGTCATTTTAGACGCTCTCGTACAGGTTTTTTAGGTGGTCGAAACAGACTACACAGTCTTAAAATTCAACAGATTTATCATTCAGTGATCACTGGCACATTAAAGGGGTTGTCCCGCGCCGAAACGGTTTTTTTTTTTTTCTTCAATAGCCACCCCCCCCCTTCCCCCGTTCGGCGCGAGACAAACCCGATGCAGGGGTAAAAAAAAAAACGTCCAGTACTTACCCGAATCCCCGCGCTCCCGCGACTTCTTACTTACCTTAGTAAGATGGCCGCTGGGATCTTCACCCACGATGCACCGCAGGTCTTCTCCCATGGTGCACCGTGGGCTCTGTGCGGTCCATTGCCGATTCCAGCCTCCTGATTGGCTGGAATCGGCACACGTGACGGGGCGGAGCTACGAGGAGCAGCTCTCTGGCACGAGCGGCCCCATTCGGAAGGGAGAAGACCGGACTGCGCAAGCGCGTCTAATCGGGCGATTAGACGCTGAAATTAGACGGCACCATGGAGACGAGGACGCTAGCAATGGAACAGGTAAGTGAATAACTTCTGTATGGCTCATAATTAATGCACAATGTACATTACAAAGTGCATTAATATGGCCATACAGAAGTGTATAACCCCACTTGCTTTCGCGGGACAACCCCTTTAAGCCTGTCTAGTCTAAAGGCCCATTTACACACAAAGATGACCGCTTAAAGTTAGTTCAAAAGATAGGATGATTGACAGTTTGAGCGATCATTTTGCATAGGCTGCTAATGGGAACTAATGCCTATTAGTAGCTTATTAGCTTCATTTGCATGTAAGTGAGCCTCCCTGAGCTGTATGCAGATAACAGCAGATGGTCCGTTATCTGCCTACAGCTCCATTGTTCTCCCGCAGGACAGCAGCTGAATACAATGTAATCAGCGCTCCCATGGAGAACACAGCCTGCGGTCTCTGCTATCAGCTCTCTGGCGAATGATGGATATTAAACTCAACTAAAAATCATTGTTTGGCTGAAAAGCAAACGCTGGTAGCATTTACACGCAGCGATTATTGCTCAAAATACATTGTTTAAGCGTATTTTGAGCTTTAGTTTGCACTGTCTTACTTTTAGGCAGTATTAGTAAATAAGCCCCACTGTCCATATAGCTAGGCCTGGAGAGCAGGAGGTAGAATATGATAATACACAGGTTATAACGTCAGACACTACATAAACTGATGCTAGAGCCCTGAGAAGTCTATGTGCGACCACAGCCTGCACCGTTCCCACGCTCGCTATTCCACTGCTGTGATCTGAGAAACAGAACGTAAGAAGCCGCAATACAAGCCAAAGTCTGACATTCTTGTGCCCTACGGATTCTCAGAAAACCCCATCACTGGATAAAGCCAGTGGCACAGGATGCCCGGCTGTCAAGTAGGCGCTCCCTACTGCTCACCGTTAGTCAAGTCCAACAAACGCATTGAGAATAGTGGCGACCGCCCACTTAATACAACGAAAGCGTTAGGACGGTAACCACGGTGACTGAATATATTATGTCATGTGATCAGCTTTATGTAAGAAAAAAGGGTTTACAAACAGAAGGACCTTTAAAGTGTCCACCCCCCGCAGAGCATCCTCCTTCTCCACCCCCCCACAGAGCGTCCTCCTCCTCCTCCACCCCCCCGCAGAGCGTCCTCCTCCTCCACCCCCCCCCCCGCAGAGCGTCCTCCTCCTCCACCCCCCCGCAGAGCGTCCTCCTCCACCTCCACCCACAGAGCGTCCTCCTCCCGCCCCCCTTCACAGACCGTCCTCCTCCCGCCCCCCTTCACAGACCGTCCTCCTCCCGCCCCCCCTCACAGACCGTCCTCCTCCCGCCCCCCCTCACAGACCGTCCTCCTCCCGCCTCCCCTCACAGACCGTCCTCCTCCCCCCACAGAGCGTCCTCCTCCCGCCCCCCTTCACAGACCGTCCTCCTCCCGCCCCCCTTCACAGACCGTCCTCCTCCCGCCCCCCCTCACAGACCGTCCTCCTCCCGCCCCCCCTCACAGACCGTCCTCCTCCCGCCCCCCCTCACAGACCGTCCTCCTCCCCCCACAGAGCATCCTCCTCCTCCACCCCTCCTGCAGAGCGTCCTCCTCCCCCCACAGAGCGTCCTCCTCCTCCTCCACCCACAGAGCGTTCCCCCCCCGCCCCACATTCCACATTTATGCAGCAGAGAAAAAAAAAAACTTTGGCTAAGGCCTCTTTCACACGGGCTACAAAGCGCATGTATGTGAAGCCCGCGGTTTCCAATGGGTCCTTTCACATGAGCGATGTTTTGTAGCTTGGTTGTGTGACAGGATGGGGGAGCGGCTGAACTCCTGGGACACAGACAAAGCCATCCGTTATCCGTGCCTCAATTATAAAGTTTGGGTATTCCAGGATGACTACAGATGAAACATCCTCAGTAGAAGTAATCAATGGTTGACCGCTGGGGGTCCACAGGGTGATCAGCTGTACGCCGAGCCACTGTCAATGTGAACAGAGGTGGAAGCGGGTAGCTCCATACACTTGGCAGCACCCAGGTTGGTACTGAATGCTATGGGGCAGTGCCTACAATACCAACCTGGGCTGCTGCAATCGGCATGGAGCCGTCCGCTTCCAGTTCCTTACACACTGACAGGAGCCTTAAACAGCAGACCTCACTGATCGACCACAGATGACCAATCCCGAGGATCGGTCATCAATAGTTCAGAAGTGAACAAGCCCTTTAAATTGTATTTTAAAATATTAGAGGTTCAAAAGAAAAGAAAATTAAATGGGAGGTGCTGAAAAAAGGGCAATTCATATATAATCTATACATTCAGAAGTCGATATAAGAGAAGGTTCATGTACAAATTATAGGCACTAGATGTAGATCCCCTCCCCCCCCCCCCCCCCCAAGTTAGCAAACAGTAATGTAATAATGGTAATAGTAATTATAGTAATTGTTCCCCTTCTCAGTACATACTCTCAGGGCATTACTGGAGATTTCTGATAGAGGGGTTGTACCAGGATCACAAGTTATGCGATCGTCACAGAATAGGAGATACATTTTCACTTTCATATTTTTATATACAAATATTTAAAAATCTTTTATTAAAATTTTTTTTCCTTTAGCCCCCACAGGGGACTTCCACTTACAATCATCTGATTGTATAGTGCAATACTTCAATATACTGCAATACTGCAGCCTATTAAGTACTGACACTGGCAACAGGCAGGCCTGGGAGTCTTCACAAGGCCCAAGGCAACCTATCAGCACTAGAGATGAGCGAGCGTACTCGGAAAAGCACTACTCGCTCGAGTAATTTGCTTTATCCGAGTATCGCTGTGCTCGGGTCTGAAGATTCGGGTGCCGGCACGGAGCGGGGAGCTGCAGGGGAGAGCGGGGAGGAACGGAGGGGAGATCTTTCTCTCCCTCTCTCCCGCCCGCTCTCCCCTGCTCCCCACTGCGACTCACCTGTCAGCCGCAGCGGCACCCGAATCTTCAGACCCGAGCACAGCGATACTCGGATAAAGCCAATTACTCGAGCGAGTAGTGCTTTTCCGAGTACGCTCGCTCATCTCTAATCAGCACCCAAAGATGGCATCACTGGGGGAAGGTGTGGCAAAGAGCGAAAGGCCCCCCCCTTCCAGCTAGCTGCTTAAATGTAATGATCGGCATCAGAGCTAGCTGCAACGTCAGCCCTCGCCAGCAGCGGTCAGCTGTAAGAAACAGCTGACAACCACTAGATACGGAACAAGCTCACTCCATACCTCCCTACATGACAACCTACCCGTCATAGGAGGTTAAGGGGGTAAATAAAGTTATGCTTTACCATAAATTGGAGAACCAAAAAAATAAAAAAAATGTATAAATTAAAATGTATGAAACACAAAGCGTTACATTCCCATCAACGTGGCCAGAAGTATGCCCGCCACAAGTATGCCCGCCAGAAGTATGCCCGTGACCAATTATATTCTATGGGCACAGCAAGGGGGATTTTTTTTTTTTTAAATACATAACCCAGGTCAATGTTGGAAATAAGCAGAACCTCATTACTCCTCATTTCATAAGGGCTTTGGCGAGTCGATCCCAGAACCAGCTCTGGATATGGGGGTTGGTGTAGTCGCAAACAGTAATGAAGCGAAGGATGCTGGGAAATGGCTTCTTCATAGGCTTATATTTGACTGGGATCAGCCGTCTGTCACGAGCCCCTGCAGGAGAAAGACAAGAAAGCCGAGGTGAGACTTCTCTTATGGGTT
The DNA here is from genome assembly GCF_035609145.1 of Eleutherodactylus coqui. Lineage (NCBI taxonomy): Eukaryota > Metazoa > Chordata > Amphibia > Anura > Eleutherodactylidae > Eleutherodactylus > Eleutherodactylus coqui. Next base: position 118,250,116 of record NC_089848.1, read on the forward strand.
TGCATCCGGCAAGTGTCACTGGACATGATTATGGCGGATCCATCGTACAGCGGACGGCGAGTCTATCCCCCGATAACCATGAAGCCTATCGGCGTCCGTTCACATGCACCAGATCTGTTGCAGAAGTTTCCACGACGGCCTCATTCATCTCAATAAGGCTAACCGAAACACATGGAGCCGCTACAGAACCGCCGCATTCTCTGCATCAGCGCTACTGCATGTGAACCGGCCGGCCGGCCGCAGTGACCGGAGATCAGGACATCAAAAAGGAAAACAAAGAGTAACATTGTTGACAGTAAGTCACTTTTAAAAGGTACCTCGTTCTTCTGTAAGTCGGACCTCCTGCTGAGCGCTCACACAGGGAATGGAACGCGCCGCGCCATTCTGATCGCGAGTGCCTCGGTAGCTGCACAAAACCGCAATGTGACCGAATCCCCGTACGGCAACAAATAGCGCTGCTCACTTGTGTTGTGAAACAGACATCCCTTGTGTCCCTTTTACAAGGTTTCATTTGTTTCCCTTGTATTTGGGCGGTTCACTACACCAGTCGTGTCTGGGTCACAATACAAGTGAATACCCCCATCTGTTTCCGTACGGCGATTCTGTCACAGCGCTGTTTTCTGCAGCCGTCATGGAACCCGCGAGCAGAATGAGACATTGTGTTATACAGCGCTGTGTGAGCGCCCCCTCAGGAGGCCTGCAGGCACAGCGGTTCTGCTCTAACCACATGGAAATCCCTGCCATGTCCCAGGCGGCACTTGGAGCGGCTACTGAATCCCTTGTGTTTTCCCGTGTTTTTTTCCTCTCCCTTTTCTAGAAATCCTAACTCCCATTAGGTTACGTTCCTGCAGGAGGGCTTGTAGTTTGGGGGGGGGGGAGGTCTATTTTTAAAAATGGTACCATTTTATCTACCGTATAATCTGCTGGAAAACTGAGAGGAATTGTAAGAAATGCCATGGAGCCACTGGTAGTGCCGTTGGCTTTAATGATACTCGCGGTGCCGTAAAGAAAAAAAGACACGTTATCTTCATTATATGGCTTCGTGCGATTACGGGGATACCAAATTATAGTTAAGGTAGTACATTCAATATAATATTTAACTTGCAGAAGAGAAGGCTGAGAGGAGACTCAATAGCAGTCTACAAATATCTGAAGGGCTGTCACAGTGCAGAAGGATCAGCCCTATTGTCATCTGTACAAGGAAAGACTAGAAGCAATGGGATGAAACTGGAAGGGAGAAGACACAGATTAGATATTAGACAGTGAGGGGGATCAATGAGTGGAACAGGTTACCACAGGAAGTGGGGAGTTCTCCTTCAATGGAAGTGTTCAAACAGAGGCCAGACAGACATCTGTCTGGGGTGATGTAGTGAATCTTGCACTGAGCAGGGAGTTGGACCCAATGACCACGGAGGACCCGATGACCACGGAGGACCCTTCCAACTCTACCATTCCAAGAGGATTATTGTGAGGAGGCAATTGGGGATCCCGAAAGTCGATGACGGCATTTAAATGCTGCTGCCAGAAAAGGACAGCAACATTTAAAGAGCTGACAGCCACAATTAACACAAATATTGATCGTGGCTGTTGCTGGCGGATGCCAGCTGTCAAAAGTGACCGACACTCGCTGTGTATGTAGTAGTCTCAGCTCCCAAGCCTGCTACATGCAGACACTTGTAAGGCGCACATCAAGAAGAAGTTTAGTCCAGGTGCCACCTGGCAATCAGAGCAGATGACCGCAGTCTGTAAGGCGCCCTTATACCAATGACGCCACGGATTAGTCACATAAATACACACCTGGTCCAAGGCTGAGGGCAAATTTGGTCTGAAAATCACATTCGGCACTGTCCAGGTAATCATCGGATATAATGACCACCATCTTCCTGCACCTGCAAAGTAAACGTGACAGTGATCAGAGTTTATGTAATCAGTGGAACGTGACCGGCGCCATCCTGGAGAGGCGCGCCAATCTTACCTCCTCTCTATGAGCTCACTGCTTATAGACCACAAGCATGTTCCCGGGAGAACGTCCCTATCGGACACACACAGCTTCAGTCGATGGTCGGTCTGCTCCAATCGGCAGATCATCTCCTGCACAAACTTAATATCCTGCGGACAGTAGCAGATGAACGCATCAAAGCTTTCCGGTACTTCACCTGCGAGATGTAAAACCAGACAATTACTTCTATTTAGGACGGCATCACAACAATAGATCTATTCTTCATTATTACAGCCATCATCCAAGTCTGTTAGTTATAACTGAAGCACCCCCAACACTGGTGGCACCATGTGCGTCGGGTTGTGTACCCACAGGACTGCTGCAGCCCATAGGAGGTCAGACAGGGGAGCCTCGTAAACCCGCAGGGGGTTCCACATTAGAAGCCAAACTGACAGGTTAACAGAAAGTGGCCGGGTGACGTCACCTGTCAGATGCCAACGTGGTGGTCGAGCGTCACGCGAGTATAATGACTTTATATAATTGTATGAAAATGAGCCCAAAACTATGTGAACCCCTTTAATTGTTAGATGTCTCCTATGGTCTTTATATGCAGCCGGCTGGAAGAAGACGTAAGAATGTATTCATTCACTGACAGCAAACAGACATCATGAAGCCCATTATTTCAGTTTTGCGTTGTGCAGCGCTGAATAAAGGATATGCAGTAATGACTCCTTTCGCCCATAGCTCTGCTTGCAGACAATGAATGGAAACATCTGTTGTTGATAAGGGTCAGGCCCCAGAGAGCCGCCTGTGGACGGCTGATTCACTCTGTTCTGCGCAGTTTTCAGATTGATTGCTCATGGCGCTGAGGAAGCGTCATGTGATGCTAAACTGCCGACTGCGGCTCTTTTCCTGATGATAAATTTGCATACCGTTTCCTAATAGAACAAACTGAAGGGATTGGGCCAAGTCATAAAACTACTCGCTTTCTGCAGAATAGGGGATGACTTTATGATCAGTGGGGGTGCAACCCCTGGGACCTCCGCTCCCTTCACACAGGGACCTTTGGGACCCACATCCCCAAGGTCGGTGGGGGTCCCAACAGTCAGACCTGCGCTGATCGCCGACGAGAGACTACTTTCTGGTGACATCTAGTGGTGCATAGTATTATGCATGTACTTGATGAAGGCCAAAACATTGTATGGCCGAAACGCGTCTACTGCTGAAATACACATTTGGAACTATGTTTGCTGCTGCCAACAGTAATCTGCTCCGCCTGCTGGGATTGGGGGCGCCTTCACTAGAGACGCCTCCGTGAAGTAAGTTCATCTTATTCATATTTTCTACCATACTGTATCCATTTATATGAGCGCTGAGGACTTTTTTTCTCTTTTTCTTTTTTTGTCTAAACCATTTGTACTTGTTAATGCTACTTTGACAAGCAAACCGGCCTAAAAGGCAGAAAGCCGGTAGACCGCCATAGTAAAGCATCGGCCCCCTATGGGTGGCCGGTGGGCTGACAGAGGCAGTCCCCTTCTTCAGTCAAGCTCCTTGGAAACCAAAGTCACGGCATCTAAGGTGTTAAAGCGATCAAGGACCAACTTCATCGGCTCCGATCGGTGCTTGATGCCAAGGCTGTTAGTAACAGAGTCTGGAGCACAGCCATCCCCTCTGATGTGCGGCTGTATAAAGTGGGCGAATCTGAAGTCCCTTAAATGATTGTTGTAAAAATGGCGTTTAAGGAAGAAAGAAAAAAAAAGAAGATTTATATTCAACAACTACAAACCCCTTTAAACAGTCACAAACCTGAGTGATCGGCACCCCCGCTGCTGCCCACCGTGTCATCTTGTAGGGGTTGTGGCACGCTACGCAGCTTCCTCAAATACTTCTTACAGTCCGACTCTAAACACGAAGGAGATTGAAGCAGCAGTGAGCGAGACGGGACATAGACTTCAAGCAGTATGAAGCAGCTGTATCTCGCACCACCGGTGATCTGGTAGCGATTAGACTGCTCATCCATGTATTAAGAGACATACCTATTAGTGGAGCGATGTCTGTCAGGACGTCGTGCCTCTCTATCTTCTTCAGCAGCTCCAGGAGGCACCCCACACTTGCTTGTGGACACTTTTTCTCCCAGTCCTCCAGGACAGCGAGCGTCGGGTTGGGAACTCTTTCAAAATTCCTGATCTCCAAGTAGCTGTAGTCCATTTCTTCTGCCAGAAGAGTCCATCCTGCTGCCACCACCGTGTCGGGGTTCAGGTACAGCGACAGCCTCTGCCTGGTGTTATAATTTAATGCCACCATGGGAACGGAGGACATGGCCACCTCATCCAGAGCGGGCGCACCAGCCATGGCGGCGCTACCGGAGTGTACACTGGAGAGAATCTTAATCCTGACCGCCGATGGCTGAAACCTTCATCTCGGGATGCAAATTCAGCCTCTTCATCACTCAGAATAGAAAACCTGAAAGGTGAATGAAATCGTTAAAAAAGAAAAAAAAATTACATATATTTTGAGAGCAGGGGTCCGTGTCCCCCTCCGCCTGCCCACCTGGGGGTCGCTTCTCCTCTGCAATGAGGTCAGAATGAATGGAGCGCTGGCACAGCAGGCACAGTCGGTACTCCATTCATGGCACTGACGGACATACCCGAGGGCTCGCCGTTCGGCCCTCCCCGCAGTCCGTGACCAGTACAGCAGGCGGGGCGGTCGTCTGTAGGTCCGTGCCTCATCTGTCTGGCAGGATGCATCATATTTCATAAGCTGCTTTGCAGATCTGTCACAACCGGGAAGCCTCTTCAGCACGTCTAACCTGTCCCACGCGATTCACTGCAGGGCGGCAGGAGTTAATAAGCAGGTGCCTAGCTGTGCCCCTCCCCCCGTCAGAGGGGTATACAGAGGAGCAATGCAATATATGTCAAATATGGTGTCCGTATTGAGACACACAATCTGATACGTCCGTGGCCGATTAGAATATGAGCCGCAGTGTCATCTTCATATCTGTGGGAAGCCTGCGGCGCAGAAGTGGCATGAGAAGGGTTAATCATGTAGAGCGCCCCCGTATCTGGATAAACATGAGGAATCCAGGATCCGCAGCTCTATATCCAAGTTGGCGCCCGTGCACACGGATACGGTTTATTGTGTCCTCTTAGGCCGGCTTCACACGGACGTATTTGCGCTTGCAATATGCAGTGAATAGAACCCATTGATTTCAATGAGATCCCTGCCTGCAGTTACAAGCGCCGGCCACTACACAAGGGTCGGAGCCGGTGTATTTGCAGCATTGTCAGTGGGTGCACAATCAGCTGATCGGTCCCGAGCGGCAGACCCGGCCAATCAAGCATTGATGAGGATAAGGCAACGATAGGGGTTTCCAGGGAAAATCCTTTAAAGCAACTCTCTGGTCCCAGGGTGAAATCCGGTCCAGATCCGGTCTTGTAGAGGAGGGGGCAGATCTATTACCTGGTGTTGGTCTTCTGTGCCACAGTCCTCTAATCCGTCAGTTCCAGGTCCCATTTTTGGTCATCCAAGATGGCCACCATAGTCTTCTGACTACTTAGTCCCCACAGTGCACTGGTAGTGTTAGAGTACTGACGCACCATATCTGCTCTCTGATTGGCCAGAGTCACTCACATGATCAGTGTTGGCCAATTGGAGAGCAGTACACAGTGTGTATTAGGTAGTTAGAAAAGCGTGGTGGGAACATTGGATGAGTGAAAACAGAGCGAGGGAGCGGCCAATCAGAGGGACCACAACGGCAGGTAATACCCCCCCCAGGATGACCGCACTGACTCTTCATGCACTGGACTGCGCATGCGCGTTCATCCCAAACCAGCTCGTCGGTATTACACATGCGTAAAGTCTTATCCCGCGGGAGCACCGGTAGGGACTGTAGAACTCAGGAGCCTCGTACTGCCTAAGGATAGTAGCAGTGCATTATGGGTAAGGTAGTACTCAACAGTTATGGAGGCCATATGGAAAACGCCGCTGTGTGGGAGGGAGCGGGAGCCAACGGGCAGCAGATGGCGGAGGTCACAGGGGTGGCGGATGGCTCCTTCAGACCAGCAGCAGTCATTTCAGGGAGTTTAACCAGAATCCCTAATCCAACACTGAAGTATCGCCTCGGTCCTACTCACGTCTTGTCGAACCCCCTCCGTCGTCTCCTTCCCTCCCTCAGAGACCTTTTACCCAGGCGACCTGTTGGTGCAGATGCCCGACCGTCGTCCCAGCGAGGGTCATTCCAGTGAACAGAGCAGCCGGGCAGCGATCCGGCCAACCCACCTCCATTCACAGTAAACAGGCAGTTCACAAATGCCTGCCTGTTCACACGGGCCAATCCCTCCGTTAGCTTACTGCATGCGGAAACAGAAAGGCGAACGAGGGGCGGACGTATTCTCGCTTGTCGCTCTGTCGGGGTGTTTACACTGGATACAGCAGAACGAACGAGTTATCGGCCGTGTATAAGGGACCTACCAGCCTTCCTCACACCCATCCCCCCCTCCTGCGTCAGAAGAGCGCACCTTTACATGAAGGGATGGGAGGAGTTTATGAAGAAAACCGGCGGCATCCGCAGGTAAATCCCACATTGGCGAGAGCGACATCGAGTTGAGTTTCACGGCCGGGCATCGCGCTCCACAGAACGCACGCATGAAACTTGCCTTGTAAATATGGCCTACATCCAGTGTCACACGGGCGTAAGCGCATCTGCGCCACCTATTTACACAATGGGCATTATGTATTTGCAGAAGAATGGGTGTGTTTTACTATAATTTGTGCGCACAAATAAGTGTAACCGCGCGCCAATTCAGTGAAATAAGCAATGAGGCCGGTAGCTGCCTCCGGGAGCCTATGAGAGCCCACAGCAGTACCCGGCTCGGTCCCCGGCCGGCGTCCGCGAGTACCTGAGTCTACCTGTATGGCGGATGGTCCGGCTCGCCGTTGTATAGGCGCAGTGCAGATTTCTTTTTCTAGTCTTTTTTCCCCCGCTCCGTCGCTAGGCGCGGACACGGAGTTTGCGACCTTTATGCAATGGTAATTGCGGCAGGGCCACGGGTCGGACTTCAATGGAAGCCATCCGCGCAAAAATAGAACATGCTGCGATATAATTTCCACAAGTGGTAATCGCAATCACTGTCCACTCATGTGGTCGGACGCGCCAATGTTCTGCTTCTTGGAAGGCTGCGGATAGTCCGTGCGGGCAACGATCACAGATCCCGCAATTCAAGCTCAATAATCCGAGACCGACCCAATACTGCGGAGGGCACACGCAAAACGCCATGCACATACGTTCGTGTGACACCGGCCTTAATACACACAACCGTTCCTCTCTCTGCACTCCGCCATCCACGGCGCGAGCAGACGGGCGCAAAATACACAGCAAATACACATCCTGAACACGTCTGCACCTCCGCTCATACTCACACTACATTCATACTTACCTCCTTGGACCTCTGCTCACCCTCACTTTTCCTGTCTCCTCTCCCCCCTCCTCCACTCACTCACTTGCTCTCTCTTCTTTCCCCTCCTCACACTCACTTGCCCTCTCTTCCTTCCCCTTCCTCACACTCACCTGTCGTCTCCTCTCCCCCCCCCTCCTCACACTCACCTGTCGTCTCCTCTCCCCCCCCCTCCTCACACTCACCTGTCGTCTCCTCTCTCCCCCCCTCCTCACACTCACCTGTCGTCTCCTCTCTCCCCCCCTCCTCACACTCACCTGTCGTCTCCTCTCTCCCCCCCTCCACACACTCACCTGTCGTCTCCTCTCTCCCCCCCTCCACACACTCACCTGTCGTCTCCTCTCTCCCCCCCTCCTCACACTCACCTGTCGTCTCCTCTCTCCCCCCCTCCTCACACTCACCTGTCGTCTCCTCTCTCCCCCCCTCCTCACACTCACCTGTCGTCTCCTCTCTCCCCCCCTCCTCACACTCACCTGTCGTCTCCTCTCTCCCCCCCTCCTCACACTCACCTGTCGTCTCCTCTCTCCCCCCCTCCTCACACTCACCTGTCGTCTCCTCTCTCCCCCCCTCCTCACACTCACCTGTCGTCTCCTCTCTCCCCCCCTCCTCACACTCACCTGTCGTCTCCTCTCTCCCCCCCTCCTCACACTCACCTGTCGTCTCCTCTCTCCCCCCCTCCTCACACTCACCTGTCGTCTCCTCTCTCCCCCCCTCCTCACACTCACCTGTCGTCTCCTCTCTCCCCCCCTCCTCACACTCACCTGTCGTCTCCTCTCTCCCCCCCTCCTCACACTCACCTGTCGTCTCCTCTCTCCCCCCCTCCTCACACTCACCTGTCGTCTCCTCTCTCCCCCCCTCCTCACACTCACCTGTCGTCTCCTCTCTCCCCCCCCTCCTCACACTCACCTGTCGTCTCCTCTCTCCCCCCCTCCTCACACTCACCTGTCGTCTCCTCTCTCCCCCCCTCCTCACACTCACCTGTCGTCTCCTCTCTCCCCCCCTCCTCACACTCACCTGTCGTCTCCTCTCTCCCCCCCTCCTCACACTCACCTGTCGTCTCCTCTCTCCCCCCCTCCTCACACTCACCTGTCGTCTCCTCTCTCCCCCCCTCCTCACACTCACCTGTCGTCTCCTCTCTCCCCCCCTCCTCACACTCACCTGTCGTCTCCTCTCTCCCCCCCTCCTCACACTCACCTGTCGTCTCCTCTCTCCCCCCCTCCTCACACTCACCTGTCGTCTCCTCTCTCCCCCCCTCCTCACACTCACCTGTCGTCTCCTCTCTCCCCCCCTCCTCACACTCACCTTTCGTCTCCTCTCCCCCCTCCTCACACTCACCTTTCGTCTCCTCTCCCCCCTCCTCACACTCACCTTTCGTCTCCTCTCCCCCCTCCTCACACTCACCTTTCGTCTCCTCTCCCCCCTCCTCACACTCACCTTTCGTCTCCTCTCCCCCCTCCTCACACTCACCTTTCGTCTCCTCTCCCCCCTCCTCACACTCACCTTTCGTCTCCTCTCCCCCCTCCTCACACTCACCTTTCATCTCCTCTCCCCCCTCCTCACACTCACCTTTCATCTCCTCTCCCCCCTCCTCACACTCACCTTTCGTCTCCTCTCCCCCCTCCTCACACTCACCTTTCGTCTCCTCTCCCCCCTCCTCACACTCACCTTTCATCTCCTCTCCCCCCTCCTCACACTCCCCTTTCATCTCTTCTCCCCCCCTCCTCACACTCCCCTTTCATCTCTTCTTTCCTCTTCTCACACTCAACTTTAATCTCCTCTCCCCCCTCCTCACACTCACCTGTCATCACTTCTCTCCCCCCTCCTCACACTCACCTGTCATCTCTTCTCTCCCCCCTCCTCACACTCACCTGTCATCTCTTCTTTCCCCTTCTCACACTCACCTGTCATCTCTTCTTTCCCCTTCTCACACTCACCTGTCATCTCTTCTTTCCCCTTCTCACACTCACCTGTCATTTCTTCTTTTCCCTTCTCACACTCACCTGTCATCTCTTCTTTCCCCTTCTCACACTCACCTGTCATCTCCTCTCCCCCCCTCCTCACACTCACCTGTCATCTCTTCTTTCCCCTTCTCACACTCACCTGTCATCTCTTCTTTCCCCTTCTCACACTCACCTGTCATCTCCTCTCCCCCCTCCTCACACTCACCTGTCATCTCTTCTCCCCCCTCCTCACACTCACCTTTCATCTCCTCTCCCCCCTCCTCACACTCACCTTTCATCTCCTCTCCCCCCTCCTCACACTCACCTTTCATCTCCTCTCCCCCCTCCTCACACTCACCTGTGCCCCCTTCACTCAGCTTTCATCTCTTCTCGCCCCGCCGCACTCAGCAACTCTCCAACTCTGAATTGAAACTGGCCCAACCGGGACTCGCCCACTGCCAGTCATAGGGGAGAACAAAGTGCACATTTATACATAAATAGTGACCGAACTAAATCCCCAGCCGCCCAGTCCTGCTCCTCCGGGTCTGCTGCTCCTGTGTGACCGGGAGGACGAGCTCAGACACTTCTCATACAGATTTTCAGGACTTTAGTGGACAAACTCCCCCCAATCAGTAATGGACTGCGCCCAGATGCAGGAAGTCACCGAGGATTGAGCAATATTGTGGGAAATGATGAGAATTGGTGAGAGAGGAGGAGCCGCCAGTAGGGGGCGTCACACCTTAATATCACAGGCACTACTATATGTCTAGTACTGAGTAGTAGTGATGGAGGAGCTGCCTGTAGTGGGCGTCACACCTTACATAACAGGCACTATTATATGTCTAGTACTGAGTAGTAGTGATGGAGGAGCTCCTGTAGGGGGCGTCACACCTTATATCACAGGCACTACTATATCTCTAGTGCTGAGTAGTAGTGATGGAGGAGCTCCTGTAGGGGGCGTCACACCTTGCATCACAGGCACTACTATATGTTTAGTACTGAGTAGTAGTGATGGAGGAGCTCCTGTAGGGGGCGTAACACCATATATCACAGGCACTACTATATGTATAGTACTGAGTAGTAGTGATGGAGGAGCTCCTGTAGGGGGCGTCACACCTTATATCACAGGCACTACTATATGTCCAGTGCTGAGTAGTAGTGATGGAGGAGCTCCTGTAGGGGGCGACACACCTTATATCACAGGCACTACTATATCTCTAGTGCTGAGTAGTAGTGATGGAGGAGCTCCTGTAGGGGGCGTCACACCTTGCATCACAGGCACTACTATATGTTTAGTACTGAGTAGTAGTGATGGAGGAGCTCCTGTAGGGGGCGTAACACCATATATCACAGGCACTACTATATGTATAGTACTGAGTAGTAGTGATGGAGGAGCTCCTGTAGGGGGCGTCACACCTTATATCACAGGCACTACTATATGTCCAGTGCTGAGTAGTAGTGATGGAGGAGCTCCTGTAGGGGGCGACACACCTTATATCACAGGCACTACTATATCTCTAGTGCTGAGTAGTAGTGATGGAGGAGCTCCTGTAGGGGGCGTCACACCTTATATCACAGGCATTACTATATGTCTAGTGCTGAGTAGTAGTGATGGAGGAGCTCCTGTAGGGGGCGTCACACCTTGCATCACAGGCACTACTATATGTTTAGTACTGAGTAGTAGTGATGGAGGAGCTCCTGTAGGGGGCGTAACACCATATATCACAGGCACTACTATATGTATAGTACTGAGTAGTAGTGATGGAGGAGCTCCTGTAGGGGGCGTCACACCTTATATCACAGGCACTACTATATGTCCAGTGCTGAGTAGTAGTGATGGAGGAGCTCCTGTAGGGGGCGACACACCTTATATCACAGGCACTACTATATCTCTAGTGCTGAGTAGTAGTGATGGAGGAGCTCCTGTAGGGGGCGTCACACCTTGCATCACAGGCACTACTATATGTTTAGTACTGAGTAGTAGTGATGGAGGAGCTCCTGTAGGGGGCGTAACACCATATATCACAGGCACTACTATATGTATAGTACTGAGTAGTAGTGATGGAGGAGCTCCTGTAGGGGGCGTCACACCTTATATCACAGGCACTACTATATGTCTAGTACTGAGTAGTAGTGATGGAGGAGCTCCTGTAGGGGGCGACACACCTTATATCACAGGCACTACTATATGTCTAGTGCTGAGTAATAGTGATGGAGGAGCTCCTGTAGGGGGCGTCACACCTTATATCACAGGCACTACTATATGTCTAGTACTGAGTAGTAGTGATGAAGGAGCTGCCTGTAGGGGGCGTCACACCTTATATCACAGGCACTACTATATGTCTAGTACTGAGTAGTAGTGATGGAGGAGCTCCTGTAGGGGGCGTCACACCTTATATCACAGGCACTACTATATCTCTAGTGCTGAGTAGTAGTGATGGAGGAGCTCCTGTAGGGGGCGTCACACCTTGCATCACAGGCACTACTATATGTTTAGTACTGAGTAGTAGTGATGGAGGAGCTCCTGTAGGGGGCGTAACACCATATATCACAGGCACTACTATATGTATAGTACTGAGTAGTAGTGATGGAGGAGCTCCTGTAGGGGGCGTCACACCTTATATCACAGGCACTACTATATGTCCAGTGCTGAGTAGTAGTGATGGAGGAGCTCCTGTAGGGGGCGACACACCTTATATCACAGGCACTACTATATCTCTAGTGCTGAGTAGTAGTGATGGAGGAGCTCCTGTAGGGGGCGTCACACCTTGCATCACAGGCACTACTATATGTTTAGTACTGAGTAGTAGTGATGGAGGAGCTCCTGTAGGGGGCGTAACACCATATATCACAGGCACTACTATATGTATAGTACTGAGTAGTAGTGATGGAGGAGCTCCTGTAGGGGGCGTCACACCTTATATCACAGGCACTACTATATGTCTAGTACTGAGTAGTAGTGATGGAGGAGCTCCTGTAGGGGGCGACACACCTTATATCACAGGCACTACTATATGTCTAGTGCTGAGTAATAGTGATGGAGGAGCTCCTGTAGGGGGCGTCACACCTTATATCACAGGCACTACTATATGTCTAGTACTGAGTAGTAGTGATGGAGGAGCTGCCTGTAGGGGGCGTCACACCTTATATCACAGGCACTACTATATGTCTAGTACTGAGTAGTAGTGATGAAGGAGCTCCTGTAGGGGGCGTCACACCTTATATCACAGGCACTACTATATCTCTAGTGCTGAGTAGTAGTGATGGAGGAGCTCCTGTAGGGGGCGTCACACCTTGCATCACAGGCACTACTATATGTTTAGTACTGAGTAGTAGTGATGGAGGAGCTCCTGTAGGTGGCGTCACACCTTATATCACAGGCACTACTATATGTCTAGTGCTGAGTAGTAGTGATGGAGGAGCTCCTGTAGGGGGCGTCACACCTTATATGACAGGCACTACTATATGTCTAGTGCTGAGTAGTTGTGATGGAGGAGCTCCTGTAGGGGGCGTAACACCATATATCACAGGCACTACTATATGTATAGTACTGAGTAGTAGTGATGGAGGAGCTCCTGTAGGGGGCGTCACACCTTATATCACAGGCACTACTATATGTCTAGTGCTGAGTAATAGTGATGGAGGAGCTCCTGTAGGGGGCGTCACACCTTATATCACAGGCACTACTATATGTCTAGTACTGAGTAGTAGTGATGGAGGAGCTCCTGTAGGGGGCGTCACACCTTATATGACAGGCACTACTATATGTCTAGTACTGAGTAGTAGTGATGGAGGAGCTGCCTGTAGGGGGCGTCACACCTTATATCACAGGCACTACTATATGTCTAGGGCTGAGTAGTAGTGATGGAGGAGCTCCTGTAGGGGGCGTCACACCTTATATCACAGGCACTACTATATGTTTAGTACTGAGTAGTAGTGATGGAGGAGCTCCTGTAGGGGGCGTAACACCATATATCACAGGCACTACTATATGTATAGTACTGAGTAGTAGTGATGGAGGAGCTCCTGTAGGGGGCGTCACACCTTATATCACAGGCACTACTATATGTCCAGTGCTGAGTAGTAGTGATGGAGGAGCTCCTGTAGGGGGCGACACACCTTATATCACAGGCACTACTATATCTCTAGTGCTGAGTAGTAGTGATGGAGGAGCTCCTGTAGGGGGCGTCACACCTTGCATCACAGGCACTACTATATGTTTAGTACTGAGTAGTAGTGATGGAGGAGCTCCTGTAGGGGGCGTAACACCATATATCACAGGCACTACTATATGTATAGTACTGAGTAGTAGTGATGGAGGAGCTCCTGTAGGGGGCGTCACACCTTATATCACAGGCACTACTATATGTCTAGTACTGAGTAGTAGTGATGGAGGAGCTCCTGTAGGGGGCGACACACCTTATATCACAGGCACTACTATATGTCTAGTGCTGAGTAATAGTGATGGAGGAGCTCCTGTAGGGGGCGTCACACCTTATATCACAGGCGCTACTATATGTCTAGTACTGAGTAGTAGTGATGGAGGAGCTCCTGTAGGGGGCGACACACCTTATATCACAGGCACTACTATATGTCTAGTACTGAGTAGTAGTGATGGAGGAGCTGCCTGTAGGGGGCGTCACACCTTATATCACAGGCACTACTATATGTCTAGTACTGAGTAGTAGTGATGGAGGAGCTCCTGTAGGGGGCGTCACACCTTATATCACAGGCACTACTATATCTCTAGTGCTGAGTAGTAGTGATGGAGGAGCTCCTGTAGGGGGCGTCACACCTTGCATCACAGGCACTACTATATGTTTAGTACTGAGTAGTAGTGATGGAGGAGCTCCTGTAGGTGGCGTCACACCTTATATCACAGGCACTACTATATGTCTAGTGCTGAGTAGTAGTGATGGAGGAGCTCCTGTAGGGGGCGTCACACCTCATATGACAGGCACTACTATATGTCTAGTGCTGAGTAGTTGAGATGGAGGAGCTCCTGTAGGGGGCGTAACACCATATATCACAGGCACTACTATATGTATAGTACTGAGTAGTAGTGATGGAGGAGCTCCTGTAGGGGGCGTCACACCTTATATCACAGGCACTACTATATGTCTAGTGCTGAGTAATAGTGATGGAGGAGCTCCTGTAGGGGGTGTCACACCTTATATCACAGGCACTACTATATGTCTAGGGCTGAGTAGTAGTGATGGAGGAGCTCCTGTAGGGGGCGTCACACCTTATATCACAGGCACTACTATATGTCTAGGGCTGAGTAGTAGTGATGGAGGAGGAGCTCCTGTAGGGGGCGTCACACCTTATATCACAGGCACTACTATATGTCTAGTGCTGAGTAGTAGTGATGGAGGAGCTCCTGTAGGGGGCGTCACACCTTATATCACAGGCACTACTATATGTCTAGTACTGAGTAGTAGTGATGGAGGAGCTCCTGTAGGGGGCATAACACCATATATCACAGGCACTACTATATGTCTAGTACTGAGTGTAGTGATGGAGGAGCTCCTGTAGGGGGCGTCACACCTTATATCACAGGCACTACTATATGTCTAGGGCTGAGTAGTAGTGATGGAGGAGGAGCTCCTGTAGGGGGCGTCACACCTTATATCACAGGCACTACTATATGTATAGTACTGAGTAGTAGTGATGGAGGAGCTCCTGTAGGGGGCGTCACACCTTATATCACAGGCACTACTATATGTCTAGAACTGAGTAGTAGTGATGGAGGAGCTCCTGTAGGGGGCGTCACACCTTATATCACAGGCACTACTATATGTCTAGTACAGAGTAGTAGTGATGGAGGAGCTCCTGTAGGGGGCGTCACACCTTATATCACAGGCACTACTATATGTCTAGTGCTGAGTAGTAGTGATGGAGGAGCTGCCTGTAGGGGGCGTCACACCTTATATCACAGGCACTACTATATGTTCATTGCTGAGTAGTAGTTATGGAGGTGGAGCTCCTGTAGGGGGCGTCACATCTTATATCACAGGCACTACTATATGTCTAGTGCTGAGTAGTAGTGATGGAGGAGCTCCTGTAGGGGGCGTCACATCTTATATCACAGGCACTACTATATGTCTAGTGCTGAGTAGTAGTGATGGAGGAGCTGCCTGTAGGGGGCGTCACACCTTATATCACAGGCACTACTATATGTTCATTGCTGAGTAGTAGTTATGGAGGTGGAGCTCCTGTAGGGGGCGTCACACCTTATATCACAGGCACTACTATATGTCTAGTGCTGAGTAGTAGTGATGGAGGAGCTCCTGTAGGGGGCGTAACACCATATATCACAGGCACTACTATATGTCTAGTACTGAGTGTAGTGATGGAGGAGCTCCTGTAGGGGGCGTCACACCTTATATCACAGGCACTACTATATGTCTAGGGCTGAGTAGTAGTGATGGAGGAGGAGCTCCTGTAGGGGGCGTCACACCTTATATCACAGGCACTACTATATGTATAGTACTGAGTAGTAGTGATGGAGGAGCTCCTGTAGGGGGCGTCACACCTTATATCACAGGCACTACTATATGTTTAGAACAGAGTAGTAGTGATGGAGGAGCTCCTGTAGGGGGCGTCAGACCTTATATCACAGACACTACTATATGTTTAGAACAGAGTAGTAGTGATGGAGGAGCTCCTGTAGGGGGCGTCACACCTTATATCACAGACACTACTATATGTTCATTGTTGAGTAGTAGTTATGGAGGTGGAGCTCCTGTAGGGGGCGTCACACCTTATATCACAGGCACTACTATATGTCTAGTACTGAGTAGTAGTGATGGAGGAGCTCCTGTAGGGGGCGTCACACCTTATATCACAGGCACTACTATATGTCTAGAACAGAGTAGTAGTGATGGAGGAGGAGCTCCTGTAGGGGGCGTCACACCTTATATCACAGGCGCTACTATATGTCTAGTGCTGAGTAGTAGTGATGGAGGAGCTCCTGTAGGGGGCGTCACACCTTATATCACAGGCACTACTATATGTCTAGTGCTGAGTAGTAGTGATGGAGGAGCTCCTGTAGGGGGCGTCACACCTTATATCACAGGCACTACTATATGTCTAGTACTGAGTAGTAGTGATGGTTGAGCTCCTGTAGGGGGCGTCACACCTTATGTCACAGTCACTACTATATGTCTAGTACTGAGTTGTAGTGATGGAGGAGGAGCTCCTGTAGGGGGCGTCACACCTTATATCACAGGCACTACTATATGTCTAGTACTGAGTAGTAGTGATGGAGGAGGAGCTCCTGTAGGGGGCGTCACACCTTATATCACAGGCACTACTATATGTCTAGTACTGAGTGGTAGTGATGGAGGAGCTTCTGTAGGGGGCGTCACACCTTATATCACAGGCACTACTATATGTCTAGTACTGAGTGGTAGTGATGGAGGAGCTTCTGTAGGGGGCGTCACACCTTATATCACAGGCACTACTATATGTCTAGTACTGAGTGGTAGTGATGGAGGAGCTTCTGTAGGGGGCGTCACACCTTATATCACAGGCACTACTATATGTCTAGTACTGAGTGGTAGTGATGGAGGAGCTTCTGTAGGGGGCGTCACACCTTATATCACAGGCACTACTATATGTCTAGTACTGAGTAGTAGTGATGGAGGAGGAGCTCCTGTAGGGGGCGTCACACCTTATATCACAGGCACTACTATATGTCTAGTGCTGAGTACTAGTGAGGGAGGAGGAGCTCCTGTAGGGGGCGTCACACCTTATATCACAGGCACTACTATATGTCTGGTGCTGAGTAGTAGTGATGGAGGAGCTCCTGTAGGGGGCGTCACACCTTAAGTCACAGGCACTAATATATGTCTAGTGCTGAGTAGTAGTGATGGAGGAGGAGCTCCTGTAGGGGGCGTCACACCTTATATCACAGGCACTACTATATGTCTAGTACTGAGTAGTAGTGATGGAGAAGCTCCTGTAGGGGGCGTCACACCTTATATCACAGGCAGTAATATGTCTAGTGCTGAGTAGTAGTGATGGAGGAGCTCCTGTAGGGGGCGTCACACCTTGTATCACAGGCACTACTATATGTCTAGTACTGAGTAGTAGTGATGGGGGAGCTCCTGTAGGGGGCGTCACACCTTATATCACAGGCACTACTATATGTCTAGTGCTGAGAAGTAGTGATGGAGAAGCTCCTGTAGGGGGCGTCACATCTTATATCGCAGGCACTACTATATGTCTAGTGCTGAGTAGTAGTGATGGAGGAGCTCCTGTAGGGGGCGTCACACCTTATATCACAGGCACTACTATATGTCTAGGGCTGAGTAGTAGTGATGGAGGAGGAGCTCCTGTAGGGGGCGTCACACCTTATATCACAGGCACTACTATATGTATAGTACTGAGTAGTAGTAATGGAGGAGATGCCTGTAGGGGGCGTCAGACCTTATATCACAGGCACTACTATATGTCTTGTGCTGAGAAGTAGTGATGGAGGAGCTCCTGTAGGGGGCGTCACACCTTATATCACAGGCACTACTATATGTCTAGAACTGAGTAGTAGTGATGGAGGAGCTCCTGTAGGGGGCGTCACACCTTATATCACAGGCACTACTATATGTCTAGTACTGAGTAGTAGTGATGGAGGAGCTCCTGTAGGAGGCGTCACACCTTATATCACAGGCACAACTATATGTCTTGTGCTGAGAAGTAGTGATGGAGGAGCTCCTGTAGGGGGCGTCACACCTTATATCACAGGCAGTAATATGTCTAGTGCTGAGTAGTAGTGATGGAGGAGCTCCTGTAGGGGGCGTCACACCTTGTATCACAGGCACTACTATATGTCTAGTACAGAGCAGTAGTGATGGGGGAGCTCCTGTAGCGGGCGTCACACCTTATATCACAGGCACTACTATATGTCTAGTATTGAGTAGTAGTGATGGAGTAGGAGCTCCAGTAGGGGGCGTCACACCTTATATCACAGGCACTACTATATGTCTAGTGCTGAGAAGTAGTGATGGAGGAGCTCCTGTAGGGGGCGTCACACCTTATATCACAGGCACTACTGTATGTCTAGTGCTGAGAAGTAGTGATGGAGGAGCTCCTGTAGGGGGCGTCACACCTTATATCACAGGCACTACTATATGTCTAGTGCTGAGTAGTAGTGATGGAGGAGGAGCTCCTTTAGGGGGCGTCACACCTTATAGCACAGGCACTACTATATCTCTTGTGCTGAGTAGTAGTGATGGAGGAGCTCCTGTAGGGGGCGTCACACCTTGTATCACAGGCACTACTATATGTCTGGTGCTGAGTGTAGTGATGGAGGAGCTCCTGTAGGGGGCGTCACACCTTATACCACAGGCACTACTATATGTCTAGTGCTGAGAAGTAGTGATAGAGGAGCTCCTGTAGGGGGCGTCACACCTTATATCACAGGCACTACTATATGTCTAGTACTGAGTAGTAGTGATGGAGGAGCTCCTGTAGGGGGCGTCACACGTTATACCACAGGCACTACTATATTTCTAGTGCTGAGTAGTAGTGATGGAGGAGCTCCTGTAGGGGGCGTCACACCTTATATCACAGGCACTACTATATGTCTAGGGCGGAGTAGTAGTGATGGAGGAGCTCCTGTAGGGGGCGTCACACCTTATATCACAGGCACTACTATATGTCTAGTACTAAGTAGTAGTGATGGAGGAGCTCCTGTAGGGGGCGTCACACCTTATATCACAGGCACTACTATATGTCCAGTGCTGAGTAGTAGTGATGGGGGAGCTCCTGTAGGGGGCGTCACACCTTATATCACAGGCACTACTATATGTCTAGTATTGAGTAGTAGTGATGGAGGAGGAGCTCCAGTAGGGGGCGTCACACCTTATATCACAGGCACTACTATATGTCTAGTGCTGAGTAGTAGTGATGGAGGAGCTCCTGTAGGGGGCGTCACACCTTATATCACAGGCACTACTATATGTCTAGTGCTGAGTAGTAGTGATGGAGGAGCTCCTGTAGGGGGCGTCACACCTTATATCACAGGCACTACTATATGTCTAGTACTGAGTAGTAGTGATGGAGGAGCTCCTATAGGGGGCGTCACACCTTATATCACAGGCACTACTATATGTCCAGTACTGAGTAGTAGTGATGGAGGAGCTCCTGTAGGGGGCGTCACACCTTATATCACAGGCACTACTATATGTCTGGTGCTGAGTAGTAGTGATGGAGGAGCTCCTGTAGGGGGCGTCAGACCTTATATCACAGGCACTACTATATGTCTAGTACTGAGTAGTAGTGATGGAGGAGCTCCTGTAGGGGGCGTCACACCTTATATCACAGGCACTACTATATGTCTAGTGCTGAGTAGTAGTGATGGAGGAGCTCCTGTAGGGGGCGTCACACCTTATATCACAGGCACTACTATATATCTAGTACTGAGTAGTAGTGATGGAGGAGCTCCTGTAGGGGGCGTCACACCTTATATCACAGGCACTACTATATATCTAGTACTGAGTAGTAGTGATGGAGGAGCTCCTGTAGGGGGCGTCACACCTTATATCACAGGCACTACTATATGTCTAGTACTGAGTAGTAGTGATGGAGGAGGAGCTGCCTGTAGGGGGCGACACACCGTATATCACAGGCACTACTATATGTCTAGTACTGAGTAGTAGTGATGGAGGAGCTACTGTAGGGGGCGTCACACCTTATATCACAGGCACTACTATATGTCTAGTACTGATTAGTAGTGATGGAGGAGCTCCTGTAGGGGGCGTCACACCTTATATCACAGGCACTACTATATGTCTAGTACTGAGTAGTAGTGATGGAGGAGGAGCTGCCTGTAGGGGGCGTCACACCTTATATCACAGGCACTACTATATGTCTAATACTGAGTAGTAGTGATGGAGGAGCTCCTGTAGGGGGCGTCACACCTTATATCACAGGCACTACTATATGTCTAGTACTGAGTAGTAGTGATGGAGGAGGAGCTCCTGTAGGGGGCGTCACACCTTATATCACAGGCACTACTATATGTCTAGTGCTGAGAAGTATTGATGGAGGAGCTCCTGTAGGGGGCGGCACACCTTATATCACAGGCACTACTATATGTCTAGTGCTGAGTAGTAGTGGAGGAGGAGCTCCTGTAGGGGGCATAACACCTTATATCACAGGCACTACTATATGTCTGGTGCTGAGCAGTAGTGATGGAGCAGCTGCCTGTAGGGGGCGTCACACCTTATACAACAGGCACTACTATATGTCTTGTACTGAGCAGTAGTGATGGAGGAGCTCCTGTAGGGGGCTTCACACCTTATATCACAGGCACTACTATATGTCTAGTGCAAAGTAGTAGTGATGGAGGAGCTCCTGTAGGGGGCGTCACACCTTATATCACAGGCACTACTATATGTATAGTGCTGAGTAGTAGTGATGGAGGAGGAGCTGCCTGTAGGGGGCGTCACACCTTATATCACAGGCACTACTATATGTCTAGTGCTGAACAGTAGTGATGGAGGAGCTCCTGTAGGGGGCGTCACACCTTATATCACAGGCACTACTATATGTCTAGTACTGAGTAGTAGTGATGGAGGAGCTCATGTAGGTGGCGTCACACCTTATATCACAGGCACTACTATATGTCTAGTATTGAGTGGTAGTGATGGAGGAGGAGCTCCAGTAGGGGGCGTCACACCTTATATCACAGGCACTACTATATGTCTAGTGCTGAGAAGTATTGATAGAGGAGCTCCTGCAGGGGGCGTCACACCTTATATCACAGGCAATACTATATGTCTAGTACTGAGTAGTAGTGATGGAGGAGCTCCTGTAGGTGGCGTCACACCTTATATCACAGGCACTACTATATGTCTAGTACTGAGTAGTAGTGATGGAGGAGGAGCTCCTGTAGGGGGCGTCACACCTTATATCACAGGCACTACTATATGTCTAGTGCTGAGAAGTATTGATGGAGGAGCTCCTGTAGGGGGCGGCACACCTTATATCACAGGCACTACTATATCTCTAGTGCTGAGTAGTAGTGATGGAGGAGCTCCTGTAGGGGGCATAACACCTTATATCACAGGCACTACTATATGTCTGGTGCTGAGCAGTAGTGATGGAGGAGGAGCTCCTGTAGGGGGTGTCACACCTTATATCACAGGCACTACTATATGTCTAGTACTGAGTAGTAGTGATGGAGGAGGAGCTCCTGTAGGGGGCGTCACACCTTATATCACAGGCACTACTATATGTCTAGTGCTGAGAAGTATTGATGGAGGAGCTCCTGTAGGGGGCGTCACACCTTATACAACAGGCACTACTATATGTCTTGTACTGAGCAGTAGTGATGGAGGAGCTCCTGTAGGGGGCGTCACATCTTATATCACAGGCACTACTATATGTCTAGTGCAAAGTAGTAGTGATGGAGGAGCTCCTGTAGGGGGCGTCACACCTTATATCACAGGCACTACTATATGTATAGTGCTGAGTAGTAGTGATGGAGGAGGAGCTGCCTGTAGGGGGCGTCACACCTTATATCACAGGCACTACTATATGTCTAGTGCTGAACAGTAGTGATGGAGGAGCTCCTGTAGGGGGCGTCACACCTTATATCACAGGCACTACTATATGTCTAGTACTGAGTAGTAGTGATGGAGGAGCTCCTGTAGGGGGCGTCACACCTTATATCACAGGCACTACTGTATGTCCAGTGCTGAGTAGTAGTGATGGAGGAGCTCCTGTAGGGGGCGTCACACTTTATATCACAGGCACTACTATATGTATAGTACTGAGTAGTAGTGATGGAGGAGCTGCCTGTAGGGGGCGTCAGACCTTATATCACAGGCACTACTATATGTCTAGTACTGAGTAGTAGTGATGGAGGAGCTCCTGTAGGGGGCGTCACACCTTATATCACAGGCACTACTATATGTCTAGTGCTGAGAAGTAGTGATGGAGGAGCCCCTGTAGGGGGCGTCACACCTTATATCACAGGCACTACTATATGTCTAGAACTGAGTAGTAGTGATGGAGGAGCTCCTGTAGGGGGCGTCACACCTTATATCCCAGGCAGTAATATATGTCTAGTGCTGAGTAGTAGTGATGGAGGAGCTCCTGTAGGGGGCGTCACACCTTATATCACAGGCACTACTATATGTCTAGTATTGAGTGGTAGTGATGGAGGAGGAGCTCCAGTAGGGGGCGTCACACCTTATATCACAGGCACTATTATATGTCTAGTACTGAGTAGTAGTGATGGAGGAGCTCCTGTAGGGGGCGTCACACCTTATATCACAGGCACTACTTAATGTCTAATACTGAGTAGTAGTGATGGAGGAGCTGCCTGTAGGGGGCGTCACACCTTATACAACAGGCACTACTATATGTCTTGTACTGAGCAGTAGTGATGGAGGAGCTCCTGTAGGGGGCGTCACACCTTATATCACAGGCACTACTATATGTCTAGTGCAAAGTAGTTGTGATGGAGGAGCTCCTGTAGGGGGCGTCACACCTTATATCACAGGCACTACTATATGTCTAGTGCTGAGTAGTAGTGATGGAGGAGGAGCTCCTGTAGGGGGCGTCACACCTTATATCACAGGCACTATTATATGTCTAGTACTGAGTAGTAGTGATGGAGGAGCTGCCTGTAGGGGGCGTCAGACCTTATATCACAGGCACTACTATATGTCTAGTACTGAGTAGTAGTGATGGAGGAGCTCCTGTAGGGGGCGTCACACCTTATATCACAGGCACTACTATATGTCTAGTGCTGAGAAGTAGTGATGGAGAAGCTCCTGTAGGGGGCGTCACATCTTATATCGCAGGCACTACTATATGTCTAGTGCTGAGTAGTAGTGATGGAGGAGCTCCTGTAGGGGGCGTCACACCTTATATCACAGGCACTACTATATGTCTAGGGCTGAGTAGTAGTGATGGAGGAGGAGCTCCTGTAGGGGGCGTCACACCTTATATCACAGGCACTACTATATGTATAGTACTGAGTAGTAGTAATGGAGGAGATGCCTGTAGGGGGCGTCAGACCTTATATCACAGGCACTACTATATGTCTTGTGCTGAGAAGTAGTGATGGAGGAGCTCCTGTAGGGGGCGTCACACCTTATATCACAGGCACTACTATATGTCTAGAACTCAGTAGTAGTGATGGAGGAGCTCCTGTAGGGGGCGTCACACCTTATATCACAGGCACTACTATATGTCTAGTACTGAGTAGTAGTGATGGAGGAGCTCCTGTAGGAGGCGTCACACCTTATATCACAGGCACAACTATATGTCTTGTGCTGAGAAGTAGTGATGGAGGAGCTCCTGTAGGGGGCGTCACACCTTATATCACAGGCAGTAATATGTCTAGTGCTGAGTAGTAGTGATGGAGGAGCTCCTGTAGGGGGCGTCACACCTTATATCACAGGCAGTAATATGTCTAGTGCTGAGTAATAGTGATGGAGGAGCTCCTGTAGCGGGCGTCACACCTTATATCACAGGCACTACTATATGTCTAGTATTGAGTAGTAGTGATGGAGTAGGAGCTCCAGTAGGGGGCGTCACACCTTATATCACAGGCACTACTATATGTCTAGTGCTGAGAAGTAGTGATGGAGGAGCTCCTGTAGGGGGCGTCACACCTTATATCACAGGCACTACTGTATGTCTAGTGCTGAGAAGTAGTGATGGAGGAGCTCCTGTAGGGGGCGTCACACCTTATATCACAGGCACTACTATATGTCTAGTGCTGAGTAGTAGTGATGGAGGAGGAGCTCCTTTAGGGGGCGTCACACCTTATAGCACAGGCACTACTATATCTCTTGTGCTGAGTAGTAGTGATGGAGGAGCTCCTGTAGGGGGCGTCACACCTTGTATCACAGGCACTACTATATGTCTGGTGCTGAGTGTAGTGATGGAGGAGCTCCTGTAGGGGGCGTCACACCTTATACCACAGGCACTACTATATGTCTAGTGCTGAGAAGTAGTGATAGAGGAGCTCCTGTAGGGGGCGTCACACCTTATATCACAGGCACTACTATATGTCTAGTACTGAGTAGTAGTGATGGAGGAGCTCCTGTAGGGGGCGTCACACGTTATACCACAGGCACTACTATATTTCTAGTGCTGAGTAGTAGTGATGGAGGAGCTCCTGTAGGGGGCGTCACACCTTATATCACAGGCACTACTATATGTCTAGGGCGGAGTAGTAGTGATGGAGGAGCTCCTGTAGGGGGCGTCACACCTTATATCACAGGCACTACTATATGTCTAGTACTAAGTAGTAGTGATGGAGGAGCTCCTGTAGGGGGCGTCACACCTTATATCACAGGCACTACTATATGTCCAGTGCTGAGTAGTAGTGATGGGGGAGCTCCTGTAGGGGGCGTCACACCTTATATCACAGGCACTACTATATGTCTAGTATTGAGTAGTAGTGATGGAGGAGGAGCTCCAGTAGGGGGCGTCACACCTTATATCACAGGCACTACTATATGTCTAGTGCTGAGTAGTAGTGATGGAGGAGCTCCTGTAGGGGGCGTCACACCTTATATCACAGGCACTACTATATGTCTAGTGCTGAGTAGTAGTGATGGAGGAGCTCCTGTAGGGGGCGTCACACCTTATATCACAGGCACTACTATATGTCTAGTACTGAGTAGTAGTGATGGAGGAGCTCCTATAGGGGGCGTCACACCTTATATCACAGGCACTACTATATGTCCAGTACTGAGTAGTAGTGATGGAGGAGCTCCTGTAGGGGGCGTCACACCTTATATCACAGGCACTACTATATGTCTGGTGCTGAGTAGTAGTGATGGAGGAGCTCCTGTAGGGGGCGTCAGACCTTATATCACAGGCACTACTATATGTCTAGTACTGAGTAGTAGTGATGGAGGAGCTCCTGTAGGGGGCGTCACACCTTATATCACAGGCACTACTATATGTCTAGTGCTGAGTAGTAGTGATGGAGGAGCTCCTGTAGGGGGCGTCACACCTTATATCACAGGCACTACTATATATCTAGTACTGAGTAGTAGTGATGGAGGAGCTCCTGTAGGGGGCGTCACACCTTATATCACAGGCACTACTATATGTCTAGTACTGAGTAGTAGTGATGGAGGAGGAGCTGCCTGTAGGGGGCGACACACCGTATATCACAGGCACTACTATATGTCTAGTACTGAGTAGTAGTGATGGAGGAGCTACTGTAGGGGGCGTCACACCTTATATCACAGGCACTACTATATGTCTAGTACTGATTAGTAGTGATGGAGGAGCTCCTGTAGGGGGCGTCACACCTTATATCACAGGCACTACTATATGTCTAGTACTGAGTAGTAGTGATGGAGGAGGAGCTGCCTGTAGGGGGCGTCACACCTTATATCACAGGCACTACTATATGTCTAATACTGAGTAGTAGTGATGGAGGAGCTCCTGTAGGGGGCGTCACACCTTATATCACAGGCACTACTATATGTCTAGTGCTGAGTAGTAGTGGAGGAGGAGCTCCTGTAGGGGGCATAACACCTTATATCACAGGCACTACTATATGTCTGGTGCTGAGCAGTAGTGATGGAGCAGCTGCCTGTAGGGGGCGTCACACCTTATACAACAGGCACTACTATATGTCTTGTACTGAGCAGTAGTGATGGAGGAGCTCCTGTAGGGGGCTTCACACCTTATATCACAGGCACTACTATATGTCTAGTGCAAAGTAGTAGTGATGGAGGAGCTCCTGTAGGGGGCGTCACACCTTATATCACAGGCACTACTATATGTATAGTGCTGAGTAGTAGTGATGGAGGAGGAGCTGCCTGTAGGGGGCGTCACACCTTATATCACAGGCACTACTATATGTCTAGTGCTGAACAGTAGTGATGGAGGAGCTCCTGTAGGGGGCGTCACACCTTATATCACAGGCACTACTATATGTCTAGTACTGAGTAGTAGTGATGGAGGAGCTCATGTAGGGGGCGTCACACCTTATATCACAGGCACTACTATATGTCTAGTGCTGAGTAGTAGTGATGGAGGAGCTCCTGTAGGGGGCGTCACACCTTATATCACAGGCACTACTATATGTCTAGTATTGAGTGGTAGTGATGGAGGAGGAGCTCCAGTAGGGGGCGTCACACCTTATATCACAGGCACTACTATATGTCTAGTGCTGAGAAGTATTGATGGAGGAGCTCCTGCAGGGGGCGTCACACCTTATATCACAGGCAATACTATATGTCTAGTACTGAGTAGTAGTGATGGAGGAGCTCCTGTAGGTGGCGTCACACCTTATATCACAGGCACTACTATATGTCTAGTACTGAGTAGTAGTGATGGAGGAGGAGCTCCTGTAGGGGGCGTCACACCTTATATCACAGGCACTACTATATGTCTAGTGCTGAGAAGTATTGATGGAGGAGCTCCTGTAGGGGGCGGCACACCTTATATCACAGGCACTACTATATCTCTAGTGCTGAGTAGTAGTGATGGAGGAGCTCCTGTAGGGGGCATAACACCTTATATCACAGGCACTACTATATGTCTGGTGCTGAGCAGTAGTGATGGAGGAGGAGCTCCTGTAGGGGGCGTCACACCTTATATTACAGGCACTACTATATGTCTAGTACTGAGTAGTAGTGATGGAGGAGGAGCTCCTGTAGGGGGCGTCACACCTTATATCACAGGCACTACTATATGTCTAGTGCTGAGAAGTATTGATGGAGGAGCTCCTGTAGGGGGCGTCACACCTTATACAACAGGCACTACTATATGTCTTGTACTGAGCAGTAGTGATGGAGGAGCTCCTGTAGGGGGCGTCACATCTTATATCACAGGCACTACTATATGTCTAGTGCAAAGTAGTAGTGATGGAGGAGCTCCTGTAGGGGGCGTCACACCTTATATCACAGGCACTACTATATGTATAGTGCTGAGTAGTAGTGATGGAGGAGGAGCTGCCTGTAGGGGGCGTCACACCTTATATCACAGGCACTACTATATGTCTAGTGCTGAACAGTAGTGATGGAGGAGCTCCTGTAGGGGGCGTCACACCTTATATCACAGGCACTACTATATGTCTAGTACTGAGTAGTAGTGATGGAGGAGCTCCTGTAGGGGGCGTCACACCTTATATCACAGGCACTACTGTATGTCCAGTGCTGAGTAGTAGTGATGGAGGAGCTCCTGTAGGGGGCGTCACACTTTATATCACAGGCACTACTATATGTATAGTACTGAGTAGTAGTGATGGAGGAGCTGCCTGTAGGGTGCGTCAGACCTTATATCACAGGCACTACTATATGTCTAGTACTGAGTAGTAGTGATGGAGGAGCTCCTGTAGGGGGCGTCACACCTTATATCACAGGCACTACTATATGTCTAGTGCTGAGAAGTAGTGATGGAGGAGCCCCTGTAGGGGGCGTCACACCTTATATCACAGGCACTACTATATGTCTAGAACTGAGTAGTAGTGATGGAGGAGCTCCTGTAGGGGGCGTCACACCTTATATCCCAGGCAGTAATATATGTCTAGTGCTGAGTAGTAGTGATGGAGGAGCTCCTGTAGGGGGCGTCACACCTTATATCACAGGCACTACTATATGTCTAGTATTGAGTGGTAGTGATGGAGGAGGAGCTCCAGTAGGGGGCGTCACACCTTATATCACAGGCACTATTATATGTCTAGTACTGAGTAGTAGTGATGGAGGAGCTCCTGTAGGGGGCGTCACACCTTATATCACAGGCACTACTTAATGTCTAATACTGAGTAGTAGTGATGGAGGAGCTGCCTGTAGGGGGCGTCACACCTTATACAACAGGCACTACTATATGTCTTGTACTGAGCAGTAGTGATGGAGGAGCTCCTGTAGGGGGCGTCACACCTTATATCACAGGCACTACTATATGTCTAGTGCAAAGTAGTTGTGATGGAGGAGCTCCTGTAGGGGGCGTCACACCTTATATCACAGGCACTACTATATGTCTAGTGCTGAGTAGTAGTGATGGAGGAGGAGCTCCTGTAGGGGGCGTCACACCTTATATCACAGGCACTATTATATGTCTAGTGCTGAGTAGTAGTGATGGAGGAGGAGCTCCTGTAGGGGGCGTCACACCTTATATCACAGGCACTATTATATGTCTAGTACTGAGTAGTAGTGATGGAGGAGCTGCCTGTAGGGGGCGTCAGACCTTATATCACAGGCACTACTATATGTCTAGTACTGAGTAGTAGTGATGGAGGAGCTCCTGTAGGGGGCGTCACACCTTATATCACAGGCACTACTATATGTCTAGTGCTGAGAAGTAGTGATGGAGAAGCTCCTGTAGGGGGCGTCACATCTTATATCGCAGGCACTACTATATGTCTAGTGCTGAGTAGTAGTGATGGAGGAGCTCCTGTAGGGGGCGTCACACCTTATATCACAGGCACTACTATATGTCTAGGGCTGAGTAGTAGTGATGGAGGAGGAGCTCCTGTAGGGGGCGTCACACCTTATATCACAGGCACTACTATATGTATAGTACTGAGTAGTAGTAATGGAGGAGATGCCTGTAGGGGGCGTCAGACCTTATATCACAGGCACTACTATATGTCTTGTGCTGAGAAGTAGTGATGGAGGAGCTCCTGTAGGGGGCGTCACACCTTATATCACAGGCACTACTATATGTCTAGAACTGAGTAGTAGTGATGGAGGAGCTCCTGTAGGGGGCGTCACACCTTATATCACAGGCACTACTATATGTCTAGTACTGAGTAGTAGTGATGGAGGAGCTCCTGTAGGAGGCGTCACACCTTATATCACAGGCACAACTATATGTCTTGTGCTGAGAAGTAGTGATGGAGGAGCTCCTGTAGGGGGCGTCACACCTTATATCACAGGCAGTAATATGTCTAGTGCTGAGTAGTAGTGATGGAGGAGCTCCTGTAGGGGGCGTCACACCTTGTATCACAGGCACTACTATATGTCTAGTACAGAGCAGTAGTGATGGGGGAGCTCCTGTAGCGGGCGTCACACCTTATATCACAGGCACTACTATATGTCTAGTATTGAGTAGTAGTGATGGAGTAGGAGCTCCAGTAGGGGGCGTCACACCTTATATCACAGGCACTACTATATGTCTAGTGCTGAGAAGTAGTGATGGAGGAGCTCCTGTAGGGGGCGTCACACCTTATATCACAGGCACTACTGTATGTCTAGTGCTGAGAAGTAGTGATGGAGGAGCTCCTGTAGGGGGCGTCACACCTTATATCACAGGCACTACTATATGTCTAGTGCTGAGTAGTAGTGATGGAGGAGGAGCTCCTTTAGGGGGCGTCACACCTTATAGCACAGGCACTACTATATCTCTTGTGCTGAGTAGTAGTGATGGAGGAGCTCCTGTAGGGGGCGTCACACCTTGTATCACAGGCACTACTATATGTCTGGTGCTGAGTGTAGTGATGGAGGAGCTCCTGTAGGGGGCGTCACACCTTATACCACAGGCACTACTATATGTCTAGTGCTGAGAAGTAGTGATAGAGGAGCTCCTGTAGGGGGCGTCACACCTTATATCACAGGCACTACTATATGTCTAGTACTGAGTAGTAGTGATGGAGGAGCTCCTGTAGGGGGCGTCACACGTTATACCACAGGCACTACTATATTTCTAGTGCTGAGTAGTAGTGATGGAGGAGCTCCTGTAGGGGGCGTCACACCTTATATCACAGGCACTACTATATGTCTAGGGCGGAGTAGTAGTGATGGAGGAGCTCCTGTAGGGGGCGTCACACCTTATATCACAGGCACTACTATATGTCTAGTACTAAGTAGTAGTGATGGAGGAGCTCCTGTAGGGGGCGTCACACCTTATATCACAGGCACTACTATATGTCCAGTGCTGAGTAGTAGTGATGGGGGAGCTCCTGTAGGGGGCGTCACACCTTATATCACAGGCACTACTATATGTCTAGTATTGAGTAGTAGTGATGGAGGAGGAGCTCCAGTAGGGGGCGTCACACCTTATATCACAGGCACTACTATATGTCTAGTGCTGAGTAGTAGTGATGGAGGAGCTCCTGTAGGGGGCGTCACACCTTATATCACAGGCACTACTATATGTCTAGTGCTGAGTAGTAGTGATGGAGGAGCTCCTGTAGGGGGCGTCACACCTTATATCACAGGCACTACTATATGTCTAGTACTGAGTAGTAGTGATGGAGGAGCTCCTATAGGGGGCGTCACACCTTATATCACAGGCACTACTATATGTCCAGTACTGAGTAGTAGTGATGGAGGAGCTCCTGTAGGGGGCGTCACACCTTATATCACAGGCACTACTATATGTCTGGTGCTGAGTAGTAGTGATGGAGGAGCTCCTGTAGGGGGCGTCAGACCTTATATCACAGGCACTACTATATGTCTAGTACTGAGTAGTAGTGATGGAGGAGCTCCTGTAGGGGGCGTCACACCTTATATCACAGGCACTACTATATGTCTAGTGCTGAGTAGTAGTGATGGAGGAGCTCCTGTAGGGGGCGTCACACCTTATATCACAGGCACTACTATATATCTAGTACTGAGTAGTAGTGATGGAGGAGCTCCTGTAGGGGGCGTCACACCTTATATCACAGGCACTACTATATGTCTAGTACTGAGTAGTAGTGATGGAGGAGGAGCTGCCTGTAGGGGGCGACACACCGTATATCACAGGCACTACTATATGTCTAGTACTGAGTAGTAGTGATGGAGGAGCTACTGTAGGGGGCGTCACACCTTATATCACAGGCACTACTATATGTCTAGTACTGATTAGTAGTGATGGAGGAGCTCCTGTAGGGGGCGTCACACCTTATATCACAGGCACTACTATATGTCTAGTACTGAGTAGTAGTGATGGAGGAGGAGCTGCCTGTAGGGGGCGTCACACCTTATATCACAGGCACTACTATATGTCTAATACTGAGTAGTAGTGATGGAGGAGCTCCTGTAGGGGGCGTCACACCTTATATCACAGGCACTACTATATGTCTAGTACTGAGTAGTAGTGATGGAGGAGGAGCTCCTGTAGGGGGCGTCACACCTTATATCACAGGCACTACTATATGTCTAGTGCTGAGAAGTATTGATGGAGGAGCTCCTGTAGGGGGCGGCACACCTTATATCACAGGCACTACTATATGTCTAGTGCTGAGTAGTAGTGGAGGAGGAGCTCCTGTAGGGGGCATAACACCTTATATCACAGGCACTACTATATGTCTGGTGCTGAGCAGTAGTGATGGAGCAGCTGCCTGTAGGGGGCGTCACACCTTATACAACAGGCACTACTATATGTCTTGTACTGAGCAGTAGTGATGGAGGAGCTCCTGTAGGGGGCTTCACACCTTATATCACAGGCACTACTATATGTCTAGTGCAAAGTAGTAGTGATGGAGGAGCTCCTGTAGGGGGCGTCACACCTTATATCACAGGCACTACTATATGTATAGTGCTGAGTAGTAGTGATGGAGGAGGAGCTGCCTGTAGGGGGCGTCACACCTTATATCACAGGCACTACTATATGTCTAGTGCTGAACAGTAGTGATGGAGGAGCTCCTGTAGGGGGCGTCACACCTTATATCACAGGCACTACTATATGTCTAGTACTGAGTAGTAGTGATGGAGGAGCTCATGTAGGTGGCGTCACACCTTATATCACAGGCACTACTATATGTCTAGTATTGAGTGGTAGTGATGGAGGAGGAGCTCCAGTAGGGGGCGTCACACCTTATATCACAGGCACTACTATATGTCTAGTGCTGAGAAGTATTGATGGAGGAGCTCCTGCAGGGGGCGTCACACCTTATATCACAGGCACTACTATATGTCTAGTACTGAGTAGTAGTGATGGAGGAGCTCCTGTAGGTGGCGTCACACCTTATATCACAGG
This sequence comes from Eleutherodactylus coqui, assembly GCF_035609145.1. NCBI lineage: Eukaryota > Metazoa > Chordata > Amphibia > Anura > Eleutherodactylidae > Eleutherodactylus > Eleutherodactylus coqui. The sequence continues at coordinate 118,282,344 of NC_089848.1, forward strand.
CACTACTATATGTCTAGTACTGAGTAGTAGTGATGGAGGAGGAGCTCCTGTAGGGGGCGTCACACCTTATATCACAGGCACTACTATATGTCTAGTGCTGAGAAGTATTGATGGAGGAGCTCCTGTAGGGGGCGGCACACCTTATATCACAGGCACTACTATATCTCTAGTGCTGAGTAGTAGTGATGGAGGAGCTCCTGTAGGGGGCATAACACCTTATATCACAGGCACTACTATATGTCTGGTGCTGAGCAGTAGTGATGGAGGAGGAGCTCCTGTAGGGGGCGTCACACCTTATATCACAGGCACTACTATATGTCTAGTACTGAGTAGTAGTGATGGAGGAGGAGCTCCTGTAGGGGGCGTCACACCTTATATCACAGGCACTACTATATGTCTAGTGCTGAGAAGTATTGATGGAGGAGCTCCTGTAGGGGGCGTCACACCTTATACAACAGGCACTACTATATGTCTTGTACTGAGCAGTAGTGATGGAGGAGCTCCTGTAGGGGGCGTCACATCTTATATCACAGGCACTACTATATGTCTAGTGCAAAGTAGTAGTGATGGAGGAGCTCCTGTAGGGGGCGTCACACCTTATATCACAGGCACTACTATATGTATAGTGCTGAGTAGTAGTGATGGAGGAGGAGCTGCCTGTAGGGGGCGTCACACCTTATATCACAGGCACTACTATATGTCTAGTGCTGAACAGTAGTGATGGAGGAGCTCCTGTAGGGGGCGTCACACCTTATATCACAGGCACTACTATATGTCTAGTACTGAGTAGTAGTGATGGAGGAGCTCCTGTAGGGGGCGTCACACCTTATATCACAGGCACTACTGTATGTCCAGTGCTGAGTAGTAGTGATGGAGGAGCTCCTGTAGGGGGCGTCACACTTTATATCACAGGCACTACTATATGTATAGTACTGAGTAGTAGTGATGGAGGAGCTGCCTGTAGGGGGCGTCAGACCTTATATCACAGGCACTACTATATGTCTAGTACTGAGTAGTAGTGATGGAGGAGCTCCTGTAGGGGGCGTCACACCTTATATCACAGGCACTACTATATGTCTAGTGCTGAGAAGTAGTGATGGAGGAGCCCCTGTAGGGGGCGTCACACCTTATATCACAGGCACTACTATATGTCTAGAACTGAGTAGTAGTGATGGAGGAGCTCCTGTAGGGGGCGTCACACCTTATATCCCAGGCAGTAATATATGTCTAGTGCTGAGTAGTAGTGATGGAGGAGCTCCTGTAGGGGGCGTCACACCTTATATCACAGGCACTACTATATGTCTAGTATTGAGTGGTAGTGATGGAGGAGGAGCTCCAGTAGGGGGCGTCACACCTTATATCACAGGCACTATTATATGTCTAGTACTGAGTAGTAGTGATGGAGGAGCTCCTGTAGGGGGCGTCACACCTTATATCACAGACACTACTTAATGTCTAATACTGAGTAGTAGTGATGGAGGAGCTGCCTGTAGGGGGCGTCACACCTTATACAACAGGCACTACTATATGTCTTGTACTGAGCAGTAGTGATGGAGGAGCTCCTGTAGGGGGCGTCACACCTTATATCACAGGCACTACTATATGTCTAGTGCAAAGTAGTTGTGATGGAGGAGCTCCTGTAGGGGGCGTCACACCTTATATCACAGGCACTACTATATGTCTAGTGCTGAGTAGTAGTGATGGAGGAGGAGCTCCTGTAGGGGGCGTCACACCTTATATCACAGGCACTATTATATGTCTAGTACTGAGTAGTAGTGATGGAGGAGCTGCCTGTAGGGGGCGTCAGACCTTATATCACAGGCACTACTATATGTCTAGTACTGAGTAGTAGTGATGGAGGAGCTCCTGTAGGGGGCGTCACACCTTATATCACAGGCACTACTATATGTCTAGTGCTGAGAAGTAGTGATGGAGAAGCTCCTGTAGGGGGCGTCACATCTTATATCGCAGGCACTACTATATGTCTAGTGCTGAGTAGTAGTGATGGAGGAGCTCCTGTAGGGGGCGTCACACCTTATATCACAGGCACTACTATATGTCTAGGGCTGAGTAGTAGTGATGGAGGAGGAGCTCCTGTAGGGGGCGTCACACCTTATATCACAGGCACTACTATATGTATAGTACTGAGTAGTAGTAATGGAGGAGATGCCTGTAGGGGGCGTCAGACCTTATATCACAGGCACTACTATATGTCTTGTGCTGAGAAGTAGTGATGGAGGAGCTCCTGTAGGGGGCGTCACACCTTATATCACAGGCACTACTATATGTCTAGAACTGAGTAGTAGTGATGGAGGAGCTCCTGTAGGGGGCGTCACACCTTATATCACAGGCACTACTATATGTCTAGTACTGAGTAGTAGTGATGGAGGAGCTCCTGTAGGAGGCGTCACACCTTATATCACAGGCACAACTATATGTCTTGTGCTGAGAAGTAGTGATGGAGGAGCTCCTGTAGGGGGCGTCACACCTTATATCACAGGCAGTAATATGTCTAGTGCTGAGTAGTAGTGATGGAGGAGCTCCTGTAGGGGGCGTCACACCTTATATCACAGGCAGTAATATGTCTAGTGCTGAGTAATAGTGATGGAGGAGCTCCTGTAGCGGGCGTCACACCTTATATCACAGGCACTACTATATGTCTAGTATTGAGTAGTAGTGATGGGGGAGCTCCTGTAGGGGGCGTCACACCTTATATCACAGGCACTACTATATGTCTAGTGCTGAGAAGTAGTGATGGAGGAGCTCCTGTAGGGGGCGTCACACCTTATATCACAGGCACTACTGTATGTCTAGTGCTGAGAAGTAGTGATGGAGGAGCTCCTGTAGGGGGCGTCACACCTTATATCACAGGCACTACTATATGTCTAGTGCTGAGTAGTAGTGATGGAGGAGGAGCTCCTTTAGGGGGCGTCACACCTTATAGCACAGGCACTACTATATCTCTTGTGCTGAGTAGTAGTGATGGAGGAGCTCCTGTAGGGGGCGTCACACCTTGTATCACAGGCACTACTATATGTCTGGTGCTGAGTGTAGTGATGGAGGAGCTCCTGTAGGGGGCGTCACACCTTATACCACAGGCACTACTATATGTCTAGTGCTGAGAAGTAGTGATAGAGGAGCTCCTGTAGGGGGCGTCACACCTTATATCACAGGCACTACTATATGTCTAGTACTGAGTAGTAGTGATGGAGGAGCTCCTGTAGGGGGCGTCACACGTTATACCACAGGCACTACTATATTTCTAGTGCTGAGTAGTAGTGATGGAGGAGCTCCTGTAGGGGGCGTCACACCTTATATCACAGGCACTACTATATGTCTAGGGCGGAGTAGTAGTGATGGAGGAGCTCCTGTAGGGGGCGTCACACCTTATATCACAGGCACTACTATATGTCTAGTACTAAGTAGTAGTGATGGAGGAGCTCCTGTAGGGGGCGTCACACCTTATATCACAGGCACTACTATATGTCCAGTGCTGAGTAGTAGTGATGGGGGAGCTCCTGTAGGGGGCGTCACACCTTATATCACAGGCACTACTATATGTCTAGTATTGAGTAGTAGTGATGGAGGAGGAGCTCCAGTAGGGGGCGTCACACCTTATATCACAGGCACTACTATATGTCTAGTGCTGAGTAGTAGTGATGGAGGAGCTCCTGTAGGGGGCGTCACACCTTATATCACAGGCACTACTATATGTCTAGTGCTGAGTAGTAGTGATGGAGGAGCTCCTGTAGGGGGCGTCACACCTTATATCACAGGCACTACTATATGTCTAGTACTGAGTAGTAGTGATGGAGGAGCTCCTATAGGGGGCGTCACACCTTATATCACAGGCACTACTATATGTCCAGTACTGAGTAGTAGTGATGGAGGAGCTCCTGTAGGGGGCGTCACACCTTATATCACAGGCACTACTATATGTCTGGTGCTGAGTAGTAGTGATGGAGGAGCTCCTGTAGGGGGCGTCAGACCTTATATCACAGGCACTACTATATGTCTAGTACTGAGTAGTAGTGATGGAGGAGCTCCTGTAGGGGGCGTCACACCTTATATCACAGGCACTACTATATGTCTAGTGCTGAGTAGTAGTGATGGAGGAGCTCCTGTAGGGGGCGTCACACCTTATATCACAGGCACTACTATATATCTAGTACTGAGTAGTAGTGATGGAGGAGCTCCTGTAGGGGGCGTCACACCTTATATCACAGGCACTACTATATGTCTAGTACTAAGTAGTAGTGATGGAGGAGGAGCTGCCTGTAGGGGGCGACACACCGTATATCACAGGCACTACTATATGTCTAGTACTGAGTAGTAGTGATGGAGGAGGAGCTGCCTGTAGGGGGCGTCACACCTTATATCACAGGCACTACTATATGTCTAATACTGAGTAGTAGTGATGGAGGAGCTCCTGTAGGGGGCGTCACACCTTATATCACAGGCACTACTATATGTCTAGTACTGAGTAGTAGTGATGGAGGAGGAGCTCCTGTAGGGGGCGTCACACCTTATATCACAGGCACTACTATATGTCTAGTGCTGAGAAGTATTGATGGAGGAGCTCCTGTAGGGGGCGGCACACCTTATATCACAGGCACTACTATATGTCTAGTGCTGAGTAGTAGTGGAGGAGGAGCTCCTGTAGGGGGCATAACACCTTATATCACAGGCACTACTATATGTCTGGTGCTGAGCAGTAGTGATGGAGCAGCTGCCTGTAGGGGGCGTCACACCTTATACAACAGGCACTACTATATGTCTTGTACTGAGCAGTAGTGATGGAGGAGCTCCTGTAGGGGGCTTCACACCTTATATCACAGGCACTACTATATGTCTAGTGCAAAGTAGTAGTGATGGAGGAGCTCCTGTAGGGGGCGTCACACCTTATATCACAGGCACTACTATATGTATAGTGCTGAGTAGTAGTGATGGAGGAGGAGCTGCCTGTAGGGGGCGTCACACCTTATATCACAGGCACTACTATATGTCTAGTGCTGAACAGTAGTGATGGAGGAGCTCCTGTAGGGGGCGTCACACCTTATATCACAGGCACTACTATATGTCTAGTACTGAGTAGTAGTGATGGAGGAGCTCATGTAGGTGGCGTCACACCTTATATCACAGGCACTACTATATGTCTAGTATTGAGTGGTAGTGATGGAGGAGGAGCTCCAGTAGGGGGCGTCACACCTTATATCACAGGCACTACTATATGTCTAGTGCTGAGAAGTATTGATGGAGGAGCTCCTGCAGGGGGCGTCACACCTTATATCACAGGCAATACTATATGTCTAGTACTGAGTAGTAGTGATGGAGGAGCTCCTGTAGGTGGCGTCACACCTTATATCACAGGCACTACTATATGTCTAGTACTGAGTAGTAGTGATGGAGGAGGAGCTCCAGTAGGGGGCGTCACACCTTATATCACAGGCACTACTATATGTCTAGTGCTGAGAAGTATTGATGGAGGAGCTCCTGTAGGGGGCGGCACACCTTATATCACAGGCACTACTATATCTCTAGTGCTGAGTAGTAGTGATGGAGGAGCTCCTGTAGGGGGCATAACACCTTATATCACAGGCACTACTATATGTCTGGTGCTGAGCAGTAGTGATGGAGGAGGAGCTCCTGTAGGGGGCGTCACACCTTATATCACAGGCACTACTATATGTCTAGTACTGAGTAGTAGTGATGGAGGAGGAGCTCCTGTAGGGGGCGTCACACCTTATTTCACAGGCACTACTATATGTCTAGTGCTGAGAAGTATTGATGGAGGAGCTCCTGTAGGGGGCGTCACACCTTATACAACAGGCACTACTATATGTCTTGTACTGAGCAGTAGTGATGGAGGAGCTCCTGTAGGGGGCGTCACATCTTATATCACAGGCACTACTATATGTCTAGTGCAAAGTAGTAGTGATGGAGGAGCTCCTGTAGGGGGCGTCACACCTTATATCACAGGCACTACTATATGTATAGTGCTGAGTAGTAGTGATGGAGGAGGAGCTGCCTGTAGGGGGCGTCACACCTTATATCACAGGCACTACTATATGTCTAGTGCTGAACAGTAGTGATGGAGGAGCTCCTGTAGGGGGCGTCACACCTTATATCACAGGCACTACTATATGTCTAGTACTGAGTAGTAGTGATGGAGGAGCTCCTGTAGGGGGCGTCACACCTTATATCACAGGCACTACTGTATGTCCAGTGCTGAGTAGTAGTGATGGAGGAGCTCCTGTAGGGGGCGTCACACTTTATATCACAGGCACTACTATATGTATAGTACTGAGTAGTAGTGATGGAGGAGCTGCCTGTAGGGGGCGTCAGACCTTATATCACAGGCACTACTATATGTCTAGTACTGAGTAGTAGTGATGGAGGAGCTCCTGTAGGGGGCGTCACACCTTATATCACAGGCACTACTATATGTCTAGTGCTGAGAAGTAGTGATGGAGGAGCCCCTGTAGGGGGCGTCACACCTTATATCACAGGCACTACTATATGTCTAGAACTGAGTAGTAGTGATGGAGGAGCTCCTGTAGGGGGCGTCACACCTTATATCCCAGGCAGTAATATATGTCTAGTGCTGAGTAGTAGTGATGGAGGAGCTCCTGTAGGGGGCGTCACACCTTATATCACAGGCACTACTATATGTCTAGTATTGAGTGGTAGTGATGGAGGAGGAGCTCCAGTAGGGGGCGTCACACCTTATATCACAGGCACTATTATATGTCTAGTACTGAGTAGTAGTGATGGAGGAGCTCCTGTAGGGGGCGTCACACCTTATATCACAGGCACTACTTAATGTCTAATACTGAGTAGTAGTGATGGAGGAGCTGCCTGTAGGGGGCGTCACACCTTATACAACAGGCACTACTATATGTCTTGTACTGAGCAGTAGTGATGGAGGAGCTCCTGTAGGGGGCGTCACACCTTATATCACAGGCACTACTATATGTCTAGTGCAAAGTAGTTGTGATGGAGGAGCTCCTGTAGGGGGCGTCACACCTTATATCACAGGCACTACTATATGTCTAGTGCTGAGTAGTAGTGATGGAGGAGGAGCTCCTGTAGGGGGCGTCACACCTTATATCACAGGCACTACTATATGTCTAGTACTGAGTAGTAGTGATGGAGGAGCTCCTGTAGGGGGCGTCACACCTTATATCACAGGCACTACTATATGTCTAGTGCTGAGAAGTAGTGATGGAGAAGCTCCTGTAGGGGGCGTCACATCTTATATCGCAGGCACTACTATATGTCTAGTGCTGAGTAGTAGTGATGGAGGAGCTCCTGTAGGGGGCGTCACACCTTATATCACAGGCACTACTATATGTCTAGGGCTGAGTAGTAGTGATGGAGGAGGAGCTCCTGTAGGGGGCGTCACACCTTATATCACAGGCACTACTATATGTATAGTACTGAGTAGTAGTAATGGAGGAGATGCCTGTAGGGGGCGTCAGACCTTATATCACAGGCACTACTATATGTCTTGTGCTGAGAAGTAGTGATGGAGGAGCTCCTGTAGGGGGCGTCACACCTTATATCACAGGCACTACTATATGTCTAGAACTGAGTAGTAGTGATGGAGGAGCTCCTGTAGGGGGCGTCACACCTTATATCACAGGCACAACTATATGTCTTGTGCTGAGAAGTAGTGATGGAGGAGCTCCTGTAGGGGGCGTCACACCTTATATCACAGGCAGTAATATGTCTAGTGCTGAGTAGTAGTGATGGAGGAGCTCCTGTAGGGGGCGTCACACCTTGTATCACAGGCACTACTATATGTCTAGTACAGAGCAGTAGTGATGGGGGAGCTCCTGTAGCGGGCGTCACACCTTATATCACAGGCACTACTATATGTCTAGTATTGAGTAGTAGTGATGGAGTAGGAGCTCCAGTAGGGGGCGTCACACCTTATATCACAGGCACTACTATATGTCTAGTGCTGAGAAGTAGTGATGGAGGAGCTCCTGTAGGGGGCGTCACACCTTATATCACAGGCACTACTGTATGTCTAGTGCTGAGAAGTAGTGATGGAGGAGCTCCTGTAGGGGGCGTCACACCTTATATCACAGGCACTACTATATGTCTAGTGCTGAGTAGTAGTGATGGAGGAGGAGCTCCTTTAGGGGGCGTCACACCTTATAGCACAGGCACTACTATATCTCTTGTGCTGAGTAGTAGTGATGGAGGAGCTCCTGTAGGGGGCGTCACACCTTGTATCACAGGCACTACTATATGTCTGGTGCTGAGTGTAGTGATGGAGGAGCTCCTGTAGGGGGCGTCACACCTTATACCACAGGCACTACTATATGTCTAGTGCTGAGAAGTAGTGATAGAGGAGCTCCTGTAGGGGGCGTCACACCTTATATCACAGGCACTACTATATGTCTAGTACTGAGTAGTAGTGATGGAGGAGCTCCTGTAGGGGGCGTCACACGTTATACCACAGGCACTACTATATTTCTAGTGCTGAGTAGTAGTGATGGAGGAGCTCCTGTAGGGGGCGTCACACCTTATATCACAGGCACTACTATATGTCTAGGGCGGAGTAGTAGTGATGGAGGAGCTCCTGTAGGGGGCGTCACACC